>NC_061118.1:95021811-95257950 GCF_002878395.1 Capsicum annuum
ATGTACAAAATGTAGAATACCCATGTACTTCATGAAATTCCCCAAGTTATGATATTATGGATTGTGGTTGTAATATGTAATGACCATGATATTGAAAGCTATGCAAGTATATATATGTTGTATGAAATTTCCTTCCATGAAATAGATTGTTGAGAACCATGCTTAGTATGAAATCCCTTATTTATGATATTATGGATTATGGACTCTACTCTTATATCAAGTTAGTCATGTGTGTCAGTTTTCTTCCATCGAGTCCTGGGGGTACTTGTACCTGAAAAATATAGCTGTGTGCCTAGAGCCATGTCATGTTTTCACGATACTCTCAGTCAAGCTATGATCTATAGAAATCAGTCAGTCATGTGACTTAGGAAAACTCAGTAGTTCAGTATTCTCAATAATCTCAGTAACCTCAGTAATCACAGTAAATCTCAGTAACTTCCGTACTCTTAATCATTCCTCAGAACTCATTATATTCCATCCGTCATTAGAATCCAGTAAACTCAGTTTTAGCTCCGCTAAACAATACCACTAGTATCAGTTTAGTTAATCAGTATCAATTCAGCAAATTAGTTCAGTTAAGTTATTTAGTTTAGCCCAGCTATTCAGTTCAGTGTCTTTCATATGGGAGTAGGATTCAGCACCGAGCGAACCTAGAGATGGGGGCTCACCCGCTAGAATAGGACTGAGATCCCTAGGAGCAATCCCTAAGTTCTAGAACTACGTTGCCAGTGTAGGTACGAGATGTCACCTATTAGATAGGACTGCTATACTCAGGGGTCACCCGTTAGCACATATATATGTATAGGACTGATCCCAGGAGTCACTTGCTAGATTAGGACTGACTCCATAGCAGATGTCTTTACTGGTGGCGCGATACTGACACCCTTCCAGTTAGGGTAGAGATTGGACCCCAGTCAACTTATCTTGGGGCATGTCGGTTAGATGAATACATCCCACAGTTTCAGTTACAGATTCAGGACTGTCAGATACAGTCAACTCAGTTCAGTAGTACAGATTTAGTACTGTTAGAGACAATCAATCCTTATCATTATAAATAGACTTCAAGATCACCCATTAAACAGGACTAATCTCAACTATAGTTAAACAGTATCAGAATCATCAGATTTAAAGATCACCCGCTAGATAGGACTGATCTTAGATTCAGTTACTCCATATAAAACAGAACTCAGATAGTTCCATCAAAACTTAGACTGTCAGATATAGTCGCTCAGTATTAGTCACATCGGTTAGACCGATCATCATAATTATATCAGTTTTCTAAACTTATGTATCAGTAATATCAGTTATCAAAATTCATGATATCAGTATTCAACTTTAGAACTGTTAGACACAATCAACCAGTCCAGTTTTTCATAATTCGAACTGTCAGAAATAGTCGTTCATCTATTCAGTATCTCAGTATCAGTACACTCATATTGTCAGTATTCAGACTCAGTAGTTAGTATCTCCACGAGTACAGTTACAGTTATGTATGGATGTATGTATTCTCACGTTCATATTAGTCAGCATTGTTCATGCATATAATCCTTTATATTTAGCCTACCTCACTCGTATACTCAGTACATTTAGACGTACTGATGCATTTGTGCTATAGTGCTTTCTCTTATATTACACCATAGGTTCAGAGGCATGAGCTCTAGATTAACAGTAGCATTCCAGTGTTCAGAGTTTGCAGTGAGTCCATCTCATTTGAGGACGATATGATTATTGCTACATTTACTATTCAGTTGCTAGATGGAGTTAGTTAGAGACATGTTCCTTGAACTCCTTATTCAGTTCAGTTAGAGGCTTTCAGACTAGATGTCAGATTACATATTCAGATCTCATTATTTTCAGTATTTATGACTTGTTTTGGTATTGTTATACCTTTTTGAGACATTTTGTTATCAGACGTTTATTCAGTTCGAACCTTATGGCCTTTCATATTTATGTTTCCACATTTTATGTATATTATGCAGTATAAAGGTATAGATATCAGTCATGGGTTAGCTTGTGGTCCTTCGGGGTCATGAGCACCATGTAGCTTTCCGGTTTAGAAAATTGGGGTGTTACAACTTTATTTTCCACAATCATACACAGATTCAATAATACACACATAAGTTCACGCTTAATTTTCCACAATCATACACAGATTCAATAATACACACATAAGTTCACACTTATCATCGGAATACACTTTCACACACAGAGACACCATGCCATATGCATACAATACACATTCATGCACACACTCAACAATACACACCCATATATATCAATACCTACACACACCTGCACAGTAGAAAAATAGAAAAAAATGGAAAGAAAAATAAAAATAGTGAAGAAAAATGAGAAAAATAGTGGAGAGATCAAAAAAAGAGAAAGAGTAGAAATAAATGAGAGGGAGATACTGTTTCGACGAGTTCTCGCCGGAAACTCACCGGAGAACGACCCGAAACCCACCATTTTCTAAAATCCGACCAAAATTGCCTACCAAATCATCCCAATAGTCTCTTTCATCATTTTTTGGTGAAACAACAACAAAACTAGTGATAAAAAACCACCAAAAATGGCAAAAACCACCGGCGAAGCCGCTAATGATGCCATTTTCCTATTCAGTCCAAAACCACTGCTAGCCACACCGAAACTAGTAGGCTCAGACCCTCTTCCCCTTCACTGCCACCCATCCGTCACACCGATAAAATAACAACTCCGATGAATCCATATGGCTGCCACCCTTTTCTTGCTGTCTTTGTTCACTGTCGTACTGAAAGTGAATAGATTTGACCGGATCTTTTTATTTTATCAAGGTTACCCTGTTGAATCCCATCGAAAATAAATGCTCTGTTATTTCAAAAATTAAGTTTAAGTTGTTAAGTATTTGTGTTTTGCTTAGATTGATATCATATAGTTTTGGATCTATATTGTTTTAAGGTAAATAAACTTTAGGGATTATCATAAAAGTAATATAACATAGTTAATTTTTGTTGATTTGTGTTATTTTATTTTCACTATTATTAATTAATTTATTTTTATTTCATTGTCTTTAACCAAGCTTGATAATTATTTGTTATCTTAATTTATCCTTTTAAATAAATTTTGTTCAAATTTACTATTAAAATTAGGTAACATTTTCAGTAGTTAAAATTTTTAAATATTAGGCAAGTATAAAATAATAATTTTTTATCTAAAAATAGCTTCAAATAAATATTGCTTAGTTTATCGTTAAGGTTATTTTCGATTTTATAAGGGATACACAAATGTCTTTAACGCAAGGTAAATTTTAGGCATATTTAATTATTCATCTCAATTAAGAATGCGGCATACACATCTTTTGAGATATTTAAATATAATTTAAGGATGCAATAATGCCCCTTGAAAAATATTTTTCTAACATTATTTTTTATTGATTTATTTTATATAAATAATAGATAAATTTTAGATATTAAAAATGAGTGAGCCTAGGCCCCTAACATAATTTATAAAATAGTTTAAGTCAAGATAAGTCAATAAAAGCGACCGTGCTAGAACCACGAGACTCGAGGGATGCCTCACACCTTCCTCTCGGTCAACAGAATTCCTTACTCATTTTTCTGTTTTTGCAGACCAAATAAAAGAGTCATTTTCGTTTAATTAGGGATTCAATAAGGTGACTTGAAACACCATAACTCGATTCGAAGTGGTGACTCTGTAAATAAATTAATCTCTATTCAAAACCGTCACTTTAATTGGAAAAACCCTTTGACATTGTTTCTTTCGAGCGAAAAAAGGGTGTGAGTTATATAACAACCAATGTATCTAAGATACAATTTTTCAGGCAACATAATGTATCATTTGGTGTAATATTGAAAATATATGGGATAAGGAGAATTTAACTTCTATAGTAATGAAATTTATGCTATTTATACTTTATTATAAGGTAAAAACTGTACAAAAGGACAATAGCCCACAATATGTGGATAAGAGCCCAAATAGCCCAAATCGTCAAAGATTAAAAAAACAAATAATAAAGGCAAGTTAAAAACAAAAGACAAAAAAGGAAAGAAGAGAAAAATGAGTATCTAGAAATAAGATTCTTTAAAGCAAATCAATCATCTCCTCATCTTCAACACTATAGTTAAATAGCTTGACCAGCTAAATGAAAAGCATGATGTAGAGAAAAAAGAAAATAAAATACGTCATAACTGATGCATAGATTTGTAGAATGACAAGTTTGGAAAGATTTCATCACATACACTCAAAAATCTGATAAGCATCATGAAATTTAATTTCGGAGAAGATTTTTTACAACTCGAAATACACATATCTAAGCAACTATTTGTAAGTGAAATCATTTTCCTTTTCCCTTATAAAACCTCCAAGATGTTGGTAGATTATTTATTGCTACTTTATTTTCTCAGAAAATTGAGCTTAATAGGAAGCTAATACCACTACAAAAGAGAACGAAATAAATAGGTCCATCATCACTAACTTTCTTTCTATATATTTCAGCTAAAATGACTTAATCAAATCTCCCTAAGATTGCTTGAATAAGTATTGAACCAATTATATTTATGTTTCTTATTTGATTGTTCAAGTTGTCTTTACTCATTCTTGATTGTTGATTAACTCTTAAGTGGTTAAAATTCATATTTTGGCATCGTTTGATTATGAGATTAGGAATTTTTGATTTGTCCAGATCAATAATTGCTTTGCCATTTGATGGTACCTCCTGGTATGATGAATAGAAAATAAGCTATTTTACCTACAAAACAAAGAAATTTGGTTAGCAAAGAAATTTGCAAGCACATTTTCTTATTTGATTGTGTGCTCCACTTTTACCTTAGCATTAGTCCTTATCATGTTAATTCATTTAACCTCCATAGAAATGCACCAAAGATCCTTTGAGATTTCATCTAAGAATCTTTTGAGGATTAGTAAATCAGTATTCAACACCAAAAGCACTAACTAATGATAAATACAGTACTCCAAACTCAATCTCAATATCACTACTTCAACTAATATATTTGAACCCTCCTCAGATCTCCTAACTATTGCATATATGTATTTTTATCCATCTCAAATACAAAATGCATCTGAGCTAGGGATAGTATTATCTTTAGAGGCACCATCTGAGTTGTATTTGTATGAACCTACTTTAAAAATTCTCTAATAAACAATCATCACAAAATAAATGGCTGTGAGAGGCACCACACTGATCCTCTGGTAGGAGAACATGCATTACCTTCTAACCCAATACTTAACCGATTTATTTAGAAAATAATATAAAAATTATCAAGAATTGATGATAAGAATCTCAAAAGTTAAGTAAATAAAAATGTGAAAGTCTATTACATTCCTAAGATCCGAAGTCATAGTATAAAGGATGCTAACAAATAATGCCTAAGAGTATTATAAAATCTCTTTTAAGTAAAATATTATCTGAACAAAGACATGTAATTAAGAAGATCCATGGTAGCTTGAATGGAGTAGCTCAACCTTAAATCGGTCACCGAACAATGCTAGATGTGAGGTCGTGTTGAAGTCTCTGGAACACAATTGTTGAAGTCTCTGGAACACAATCTGAACTTAGAAAAGAAAAGTGTAGAGATAGTATCAGTAAAAACACTATGTACTAATAGGTATCATATGTCGACTCAAAATAGTATCAAGTATATTTAATGAATCTACAACATAAATAAACATGCACATCAACACATAATCAAGTAATTACATTTATAAGATAAATCAAGCAAATCCAGACACATCAAGGTGAATAAATAATGATATATAAGTCACCCAAATAGATTTAACACCACAATTTCGGTCCCAAAAAAATTTCTAAGTTTTTAAACTTATTACCCAAACTACGACTCTCTCTATGAGTTGTAAGGTATCTATATGGGTCATAGGAACTTAGTCGTAGGATGTCCAGTAAAGATATCCTTTGTTTCTATCTTGGTTATGAGTGGTTCCTAACGAGTCGTATGGACTCTTTATGAGTCGTAGTGTGCCTTCCGTAATGAAACCAGTGTGATGGCCTAAGTTTCTTGTTAGGGTATTATTAGGTCCCTACAAGTCATATGGTCTGTACACGAGGCGTAATATATGACTCGTAAGGTAACCAATGAAGGGTCCTTGAGCTATTGCCTTGACTACGACTCATAGTGATGAGTCGTAGTGAGTCCTTATGAGTCGAAGAGTGACTCGTAGTTACTATCGATAAATTTGCAGCTTTTTAATTAAGGGCTCTTTGGACATTTTCCCTCTTTCCCAATCGTAACCCAGGACTTAAAATCCCTTTAGGTATCATTATCACTCTAAAATAAATCAAAATAACTTCTCAATCTCTCTCAAATACCCAAGGTCAAGAACACTTAGGGTTTCCAAGAAGTTGGTCAATTAGGGCCTTAAGGGTGATTTTTCTCCATAGTTGTGATACTTTCAGACATGTTACTCTTTCCCAAATATTATTTTATGAAAATTATGTGTTTTAAATGATTTAATTGTATGGATTTGAATGTGGGTTTTGACATGGGTTGAGGCTTTTGGAATGGATAATTATTGAATTATTTTCTCATGTTTTATATGAGTTGTTCATGCTTTGAATTGATTATTTTTGAACTAATGAGGTGCATCGATGTATGAGTTGGAATATGGGTCAAGGTAATACCCCAATTTGATTTTTTAAACTTGGAAATTGGTTTTGAATTATTTTATTCCCTCAACCCATTGTGCAAATGGCTTTGAATTGTGGAATTGTCACTTGGTTTGACTTACACACCTATACTATTGCTAAACAATGGAAATAAATTTTTAATGCTTTGTTGGCTATATTTTGGTTTGATAAACTAAAGGTGGTTGAGGAATTCCTCCAACTTAATTTAATGAATAAAGAGGGCCGAGGTATTCCTCCAAGTTAATGGAATTGTAATGGCATAATTATGAGCTTGCAAGCCAAATGCTATGACGATACCTATGGTGTGCCTTAATGTATAATTCCTCGATTAATAAATGGGTTTTGTAAAATATGTTTTAATTGGGATTAAGGGATATTATGTAGCGAATTCATGAAGGTGTAGGTCTCGAATGGCTTATACTAGAAACTTACATTTGTTGATATGAGAGTTGGTCTTGATGACCGTGTGTATGATTGACACTATTGATATATTTTATATCTAGGATTGACGTGGGGTCGGGGCATACCTAGTCTTCCTTGATACCTTCGGTTCATACGGCTAACATACATTGGGACCCTTTCAACAGGGAGAGCTGGAACCATATATCCCATGGGTGCCTGTCTATAACGGTTGAGCTACATAGTCCAGGATAATTCTTTACCATCATTCTTAACCTTGTTCCATACCCTAACATCGATTATTTATATGCATGCATGTATATGAAAATGTATAACAAGTTTGGAATTAAACTTTTGACTGATATTATTTTACCCTTACCCTAAGTTGCATACTAGTCCTCACCCCACTAACCATCTCTATAAGTTGTATCCCTAGGTTATACAGGGTCTAAAGGAACTTCTACTTTTCCTGTGCATTGATATGTGATCTCAGAGTTGGTCGTTGCAGTGAAGTGGTAAGCTTCCATTCTCTAGAAGACTTGATCTTTACGTCGGTTTTTCTTTTATAGATTAGAACTAAAGACTTCATATTTACATTGTCATTGTTATTGTCAAGGTCGGGGCATGTCCCGACGTAGGTTATTTGTTGGTATAGAGGCTTTGTGGATATTACTATGGATTGGGGATTGATGTTGACACTCTTAGATGTCTTTGAAACCTATTACTTTCTATCTTATTATATGTTCAGAATTCAGACACTATTAGATGTGTTATATTCTATCTAACTTGGGAAATAGGGTGGTCTTTGGTCCTCAGTGAACTTGAGATACCTGTGACGGATAGGCCCTGATTCGGGTCGTGACAAAGTTAGTATCAGAGCCTAGCTATATGGTTAATTGGGTGTCCACAAAGCTATGTTTGAAGTGGCATCTCTTTCATGGGAGTATAGTGTACACATTTATGAGGGAAAGGCTACGAGACATTTAGGAATGTTTTCCTTTCCTGGGTTCTACTTTCGGGCTATAGAGTATAATGTCTTGAAACTCCACTAATCTCTATTTGTTCGTATTTCAGATCACGCCTCCTCAATGATCTGATGCTCGTGGAACTTTTTCTGTCCCACCTGAGGACAATGTGGACAAAACTCATCCTACTTATGGAGTTTAGACCCGGTCTAGGGCTTCAGCTCTTGCTTGTACTACCCTATGTGGAGTTCCACCGATCCCTACCGGTCCTTTCTGGGCTCCTCGGACTTATGATGATCATGCCTTACCACCCCAAGGAGACATTTTTGATGCTGAGTTCTGTCAATCTATGCATTTGCTGACCTAGTTGGTGATATCTTAGTTACGTTAGTCGAGTCCTGCTAGTACTGCTATGAGTTCTTCTGAGGTAACTCGAGTCGGGCAGTTTTTGAGTCTCAATCCTCTAACTTTTACTGGCTTTAAGGTTGAGAAGGATCCCCAAGGAGTCATAGATGAGATGGAGAAGATTTTCTGAGTTATGTATGCTTCTGACTTTAAGGGTGTGGAATTTGCTGCATATCAATTGAAGGATGTGGCATATTAGTGGTATGAGGAGTGGGACAATTCTAAAGGTGATGATACGGGGTTGGCAATCTGGGATGAGTTTTTGAGTACTTTCTTGGACTATTTCTTTCCTCAGGAGTTGAGGAGTTTGTGAATCCGAAATAGGAAGGATGACCGTGAAAGAGTACTCCCTGAAATTTTATCAGTTGTCTCATTATGCTCATGAGCTAGTATCTAGCATGAGGTCTTGGATAGGGAAGTTTGCTTTGGGTTTGTCTCGAGACTTGGTGCTAGAGTACAAGGCTGCCTTATTGAATAATGATATGGATATCTCTAGGCTTGTGGTGTATATGCAGCAGATTAAAGATGAAAAAAGAGACAAGCCGAAATAGGGGAAAGACAAAGCAAGAGGTCCAGGTATTCTGAATAGGGTGGAGGCTAGTAGAATAATGTTAGTGATCGTAGACAATGGTCTAAGAAGAGGTGCAGAAATTTTGGTTCATATTCTACGACTAGTGCTCTATATCCTAAGCTTTCTGGTGATTGCCTCTTTCATAGCTATAGTGGGTTTAAGGCAAAAGGTTCCCAATCTTAGGACAGTGGGGCCCATTCAGCTCTGTCGTATCCTCCTTGCAGATTTCATAGTTAGTTGCATCATGGTTTTTATGATGAAGGGAGAAATAAGTGTTTCAGATACGGCCAGCTGGGCCATATTCAGAGGAATGATCCCTCTGGCGATGTTGCTACTGGGGCTAATAAGGTCCCAGTTGTGGCTTCTTCAGATCCTACATCAAAGGGTGATACATCAAGCTACGACACTTGCCGGAGCTGTCTTTATGATCTTTCCATCCATTAGGAATTTGAGGCATCTCCTGATATTATTACTGGTACGTTAAAACATTTTTCTCATGATGTGTATTTTCTCTAGATCCTGGGTCTACCCTTTCTTATATGACCTCTTATGTGGCTATTCATTTTGGTTTTGGTCCTGAGTGTATTTATGATCCCTTTTATATTGTCTAACTCGGTGGGTGACTTTATTTTGGCTAGGAAAGTTTATAGGAGTTGCATGGTAACTATCTGTGATAGGGAGACGTTAGTGGATGACAGTGCCCAAGTGCACATACAAGTGTACGTGGTCTACGAAGTAATATAGTAACCTTCAAGAAAGATGAATATTGATCCCACAGGGACTTGTTCTAACAACTATTTGACTTCAGTTCACAATTTAGATTCAATAGAGGCAAGATTAACTAAAATAAAGTTTTGAATATTGTAAATTAAAGTAAAGTAAGCAATGTGTAAAATAAAAGACTTGAGACAATCTATGGAGTAACACCCAGGGTTAAAGCACCTCAAACAATCATACTATGTTAATGAACTTCATTCGTTAACTTGCTTATCTTGGTTGTTGATTCGGAGGGTTAATTGCATAATCATGGTCTCACAACCTCTAATCGTTTACCTAACTTGGACATTACAACTACATCATTGAGCGGGGATGTAATAATCCAATTAATTTCTGTAAGCTATCTTCCTACGTGTGAATCAAGTAAGGCCTCTAGGTACATCCCCATCCTAGACACTAATTCAAATTCCTTATTTCATAAATAATAAGAACCCTACTTTGTTTATCCCTATGTTCTATCTCCCTATTCCCTCTCCCGAGATCACAAGGTTGACATATATGTATTCTAAGAGTGATCAATCCTCAAAATAGTTAAAACAAGAATAAACAAGAAACCAAAAATGATAAGCGAATTAAACTAAATTAATTCAAAACAATAGTCTTCATGTTCTTGGCTTTAACCCCGGAAAGGGAGTTCTTAGCCACTCATAGTCATAATCATGATTCAAAAGGTTGAATTCATGTTATGAATTATTAAAAAGCTAATTAAAGAATGTAAAAACCTAAAGTTGAAGTTGCAGCAGACTCCCTTAATCTCCAAGATGTTCAAAAGTTGATTTACAATGAGTACAAAGTTATATTTATAGTAGAGGGGAAAGCCCAAGCCGCGTAGGAATGGATTTGCAAATTTGGCCGTGCTTGGGATTGCTAGTGCGATGCGTTGCATTTCTTGTGGCAATACCACTGCATTTTGGTGGATATATCATGTGCTAAGGGGCACTTCAAATTTGAAATATCATGGGAAGAGTGGCGTGTCGCGAACCAAACGCGTTGGCTTACTAGAATTAGCCTCTTAAAATTTGGTTAAGTGTTAGGGTCCCTCTTGCCTTGTGGTGTTATTTTTCCTTCAATTACAACTTTTTACTCATCAAATAATCATAATATTTAACTTCTCAATCATACTATGCCATTGTACACCACACATTAGAGCTCAAAACATCAAACAACCCATAACGATGAACCAAAAACTCGAGCTAAGATTAGGCTAGTTCCATTGATCTTCAACTTTATTTTTCGACTCTTGACTTAATCAAATTGAACTTTGCACATTACAAACAAGTTTTTACACATATAAATACACTTATTAAACCATTTAGAATTTATTTAACGCATTAGAATCCAATGAAACCAACTAGACACATACCTAGCTCAAACTAGTAAAACTAGTTTTCTCGATTGAACTCTAACTGACTCAATTAAGTACAAACTTGTTTGAAAACACTTTTAACCATTGTAATTACATCCTTGAACACTTATATACTTATTTATATAAATATCACATATAAAACACACGAATTGTCCTAAAAAAAGACTAAATAAGCTCGAATAGCAACACTAGAGTGCATAAATACACCCAACATCATCACCCCACACTTAAAGCCTTGTTCGTCCTCAAAAAACTCTTAACTCTAAGCATAATAAGAGGAGGAAATTCTACACTTCTACTAATACAAGATATTCAAGCTAGTACTATGACTACATAGAATGCTAGTTTCTACACTCAGCATGTTATGTACATAATTGAACGCTCAAGAATACTACTTACAAACACACTAGACTCAAGAATTGACTCAACAAGTAGCAAACTCATGCATATTGATCAATAAAAGACAACATACTAATCGCCCACAGTTATCAAATATGTTCCCCTCACAACAAGAGATTTACCCATAATTACTCACAATAATGCAATTAGAACAAGATGGGTCCAATTCACAAGTTACACTCACTCTCACAACGAATTCACAAGTTACACATAATGAACCATAAGCTTGCCCTTAGTGTAGTACTCCACTAATACCAGAATGTGAATCTTAGGATCAAATAGATATTTTTGGGTTGTAATGCAGGCAAAGAGATGGGTAAGAACTATTTTGGACAAGAATAGTGACTATGTTCCACAAGCCCTTTAATACACTACATTATTCAGTAAAAACCAATCTCCAAAAACCAGATTACACCACTTTTGTTTACCCCATTCTTTTGTTATTGCCCCATCTTATGGTGGGAGCATTCTATGCAAAACTCATTCAATTTGAACAAATTTCTATTTTTTTCATTACTTAACTCCCAACCACTATGCATTAATAATTATTTTTTCAATAACCCCAATAACTATCACTTTGGGCTTCAGTTTCAACTTTTTCTTCTTTAATTTCACATTTCTTAACTCACTAAATTTATACTAAAGCACTTAGGAGCTTTGGATCAAATTAAAATTTATCAAAGAAGGGATTAAACTACACATGAGGCTGCCAAAGAAAAAGCTAAGTGATTAACGGGGCTTACTAGGATTATGCACAAAGGTAGGTCAAAAAGACGGTATAAAACAAGGATATCAAAGAAATACCTTTATCATATCCTAAAACCACACTCGTTATTTCGCTTTGCAGACACACCAAACAAGTTCTAGACATCACATGCAATAAGGAATATATATATACCTTACGCGCACATGGCACATGCTAAACTCATGTTGGATCATCATAGACTCAACCAAACAATAACATGAATTCAAATTAAGCCAACAAGTACAAGAGTCATAATCATGAGCCCAGGAGTTTGAAAAGTAGTAATTCATACAATCAACATGCTTTTCCAAACAGAACACTTGCATCATGCAACCGGTTATAGCACCAACAAGAACATCTTACTTATTCCTAACCTAAAAAATTTTAAATTTATCCTAAAAATTGGAATTTTCTCACCCCATACTTAAAAATCTACTTTGTTCCCAAAGCATACTTTAATAGAGATAGAAATACTTTCTGAGGCCTTTAGGCCTAGCTAGTAGCATCTTCATATATCAAGAGGGTCCCTGGACCCCACACTTAGTCTTTGCCATGCTTCTTAGGTCAAGTTTTTGGTATTTAGACTTCCCATCAACCCGTGACTCAACAAACAAAAATTATGTGAAACAAGAAACTAAAATCTAAAAATAAAACATACCTACTTAACTTGGGTTGCCTCTAAAGCAACGCCTAATTTAGTATCACAGCACTACCCAAATCAACTTAACCAAGTTCCTTCATCCTTTTTCTCACACTTGGAGGCCATCTTCTTATTTGTTTCTAACCTCTTGTGTTTGAACTCCCAAGGTCAATAAATTTTTAAACCATATCCTTTTCAGGGTCATCAACCTACATCATGTCAGGCTTAGGTGGTTGTGGATTAGGGTACTCAATGAGAGTGTCTGAAGAGGTATTTTATGGAATAGAATCCACCACCCCACACTTATCCCCTTTAATCACAGTAATCATATACAAGTCTTTATAGTGGGGTAGTGTGTTAAGCAGTTTGTACACTTTAAAAACTGCCTCTTCATTCTCCAACCTCATTGCGAGATTACCTTCTCTCATCAATTAAAGCTCCACTAATTGCTAAATATAGATGTCCCAAGATGATTGGCACCTATTTGTCTGCTTGAAAATCTAGAACAACAAAGTCAGCAGGAATAATAAATTTACCAACCTTTATGAGGACATCCTCTATCACTTCTTTAAGATGGGCTATGGTCCCGTTTACCAATTGCAACAACACAAAGCTCGGTCTAGGATTTCTAAAGCCAAATATGTTGAACAAAGATAGGGATATCAAGTTGATACTTTCCCCTAAATCACTAAGTGCTTGAACCACCACGCTGTTACCAATCCGAATGGGGAGAGTAAACTTCCCATGGTCTTTAAGCTTTTTCAGTATCTTTTGAGTAACCATAACACTACACTCCTCAGTGAGTGGTTCTGCCTCCACATCCTGCAACTTAACTTTATTAGCCAGCACATCCTTTAAGTACTTAGCATACTTGGGCATTCCCTAAAAGATATCTAAAAGAGGTAAGTTATTGTGTAGCTCTCTGAATGTTTCAAAGAAATTCTTGAAGCAAGCATCCTCTTTTTCCTTTATATGCTTATATGGTAAGGGTAGTTGTTCAATCTTCACTTCTTTGATAACTTTTTCTTTTGAGTACTACAACTTTTTTTGGCTTTTCAGCAACTTGGCTATTAAACTATTTAGGACTCAAATCAACATCCACCTCCTTAGTTGCCTTTGGAGGTTTTCCATGAAGCTCCTTACCACTCTTTAAAGTGATTGCCATTACTTTTTTTGGATTTTTTGTATCTCTTGGTAAACCACCTTATGGCCTGGTATTTAGTGTATGTGATAACTGTCCCAACTGCAGCTCTAAGCTTCTCGTGGCCGATTGCTGGTTCTTTACATCTGTATCTAACTATGTTTGATTAACTAAAATCTACTTTATCATCTCTTCCAAGTTGTTAATTAACTGATTTCTTTGTGCCTATGGTTGTTGATTTTGCCGCTGTTGGGCGTTCCACCACTTAATCTGCCACTTTATGTTGTAGTCATTACCATAATTTGGTCTCTAAACATTGCCCACAAATATTACTGACTTTGGATTTGTAGCATACATGATCATAGAATGACCACTGTTGCCACAAACCTCATACCAACCACAGGTCTACTGAACTGCATTAACTGCCGCTGCAGAATATGTCGCTCCTACTTCAGACTGCTGAACTGAGTGTTTATCAAATTTTGTAATACAACAACCTGAGATAATAAAGCAATGTATTGGTCCACCTCCAACATACCCGTAACTATCTTCGTGGCACTCCTAAAATCACCGTGCCACTCTGGATTTCCTTGTGCAATATGGTTTAATAAGTTGTACAGATTATTACAAGCCAACTCAATGCTTCACCACCTGCATCTGAATCTTAAAAAATGTTTGTGTTGTTATCAAGTGCTTCTACAAAAGTATGAGTAAGTACCTCATTGGACTGTTGATGATCTAAACAGTCTCGAAGAAGTGCCTTGAACCGCTCCCAAGCATAATAGAGGTTCTTGTCTGACCTTTATTTGAAGCTCATTATCTCACTATGAAGTTTTATAGTCATGCTAGATAGAAAGAATTTGATGAGGAATTTTCCCCAATAAGTGAATAGGGGAAGAGTGTCAGCCTCACATAATCAACATTCACATCTGCCTGAATGAATGTGTTAGTGAGCTCAATGAAATTCTACAAGTGGAGCTATGGATCTTTATGTGCAAGCCCTATAAACTGTACACTTCTAATCAACAACCATACCATATTGTTCTTTAGCTCAAACCTCCTTCTAACAGTGGTTTCTAAAAAAATAAGGTCAGCTTTATTGGAGGTGGGATAGCCACTTCTCTAACTATCCTTTGAGTGGCTTGTTCATCAACCATGATAGCAGAATTATCTTGATCTTCTTTAATTTATGGAATATGGGGGATAAGGATTGCTTCTCTCCTTTATTGATGGGAAAGTTGCTCAGGTTTTGGGCTTGGTTTAATGAATTCCTGATCTCTTACCAGCTTACTACTTTGAAATCCTATTTTCTATAAATACAAAAACAAGACCAAGTGTAAAAACACCAAAGAAATCTAAAAAGCAAATGAAAAAACAAAATAGTTTCCAAATTACAAGTCCCCAATAACGACACAAAAAATGTGACAGCACCCAAGCACACATGAAAGTGTACGTGGTCTACCAAGTAATATAGTGGCCTTTAAGAAAGATGAATATCGATCCCATAGGGACTTTTTCTAACAACTATTCAATTTCAGGTCACAATTTAGATTCAATTGATGCAAGAGTAACCAAAATAGAGTTTTGAATATTGTAAATTTAAGTAAAGTAAGCAATACGTAAAATAAAAGACTTGAGGCAATCAATGGAGTAAAACCCAAGGTTAAAGCACTTCGAACAATCATACTGTGTAATTAAAATTCATTCATTAACTCGCTTATCTTATTTGTTGATTCAGAGGGTTAATTATATGATCATGGTGTCTCAACCTCTAGTTGTTTACCTAACTTGGACATTACAACTACATCGTTGAGAAGGGATGCAATAATCCAATTAAATTTTTTAAGCTATCTTCCTATGTGTGAATAAATTAAGGATTTTAGGTACATCCCTTTCCTAGATGCTAATTCAAATTCCTTATTTTATAAATGAATAAGAACCCTACTTTGTTTATCCCCACGTTCTATCTCCCTATTCCCTCTCCCGAGATCACAAGGTTGACAATATATGTATTCTAAGGGTGATCAATCCTCAAAATAGTTCAAACAAGAATAAATAAGTAACCAAAGATGATAAGCAAATAAAAAAATCAATTCAAAATAATAGTCTTCATGTTCTTGGATTTAACCCCGAAAAGGGAGTTCTTAGCCACTCATAGTCATAATCATGATCCAAAAGGTTAAATTTATGTTATGAATTATTAAAAAGCTAATTAAGAATGTAAAAACATAAAGTTGAAGTTGCAGCAGCCCCCCTTAATCTCTAAGACATTCAAAAGTTGATTTACAACGAGTACAAAGTTATATTTATAGTAGAGGGGAAAGCCCAAGCTATGTAGGAATGGATTTGCAATTTTTTCCGTGTTTGGGATTGCTAGTGTGACGCGTTGTATTTCTCGTGGAAAGAACACCACATCACGGTGGATATATCATGGTCTAAGGGGCACTTCGCTGTGGAAATCTCGTGGGAAGGTGAATGGATATATCATGGAAAGATCTTAATATGATAAAAATCAAGGATGATGTTGGTCACTAGAAGGTGATGGCTTTTGAGATTGGTCGTGATGGTATCTTGTAGTACCAAGATAGGTTGTGTGTTCTCAATGTTGATGGACTGAGAGAAAGGATCTTGGCTGAAGTTTATGAGTTGAGGTACACCATTTATCCTGGTTCGACGAAGATGTATCATGATTTGAAAGATATCTATAAGTGGATTAACATAAAGTGGGATGTGACCAAGTGTATGGTTTTTCAAAAAGTGAAGGTAGAGTAATTTAGCCCTGGTGGTTTGTTTAAAGAGATTGAGTTTCCTGTGTGCAAATGGGAAGTGATTAATAGAAATTTCATTACCAGTCTTCCATGATTTCAAAAATAGTTTGATTCGATTTGGGTCATGATTGATAGGATTTCTAAGTCCACTCACTTCTTACAGTGAAAACTACTTATTCAGTGGAGGATTATGATAAGCTTTTCATTCAGGAAATTATCAAGTTGCATAATGAGCCTACCACTATTATATCTGATCACGATACACAATTCTTATCTCATTTTTGGCATACTTTTTAGAGAGGTTTGGGATTAGCACCACTTTTCATCCTCAAATGGATGGTTAGGTAGAGAGAATAATTCATACTTTAGAAGATATGCTGGGGTCTTGTATGCTCAATTTTGGTGGTATCTAGGTTGATCATTTGCCTCTCATAGAGTTTGTATATTATAATACTTTCCACTCTAGTATTGAGATGGCTCCTTTCAAGGCTTTTTTAAGGTAGGAGGTGAAGGTCTCCTATTGGGTGGTTTGAGATTGGTGATAATAGGTTATTTAATCCTGACTTGGTTCATAAGCCATGGAAAAAGTGAAAACGATATGGGATAGACTTAAGGCCGCCCAAAGTCACCAAAAGTTGTAATACCCCATACTTTTTCCTAGCTTGAAATCGTCTAAAGAATGTTAGCAACTTACTTTGAAAGATAAATCCAGTTTTCTACATGAGCTATTTTTAAGATTTTCACTTTTTGTCATGTGGTAAATTCAATAATCTTTTCATCGATATAAAATTTGACTAAAGCCAATAACCAGGTAAGAAGTTATGTCTATTTCAAGTTTCCATCGTAAAACAACGCCATATTGGTCAGTGGCGCGCCGCGCCATATGCTAAAATGGCAATTGTCCTTTTCTAGTGTCTTAGTGAGATTTCCTCCACATCGTGCCAAAG
Source organism: Capsicum annuum (assembly GCF_002878395.1). Lineage (NCBI taxonomy): Eukaryota > Viridiplantae > Streptophyta > Magnoliopsida > Solanales > Solanaceae > Capsicum > Capsicum annuum. The sequence continues at coordinate 95,039,593 of NC_061118.1, forward strand.
TTCCAGGTCACAAAAGAAGGGATAATATAATGGCTCCACGTCGCGCCATCCCTCAATTTCCCAATTGTCAAAATCCAGTGACATGGCGCAAAAGCGCCGCGTCGCGCCAAGGGTCCAATTCAGGAAATTTTTACTAAAATTAAATGATGCATCCTGGGTTAAAAGCGTAAACTTCTCACCCCTATTTAAGCCCTTTAACACGTGATTCAACCACTTTTCATCCAAAAATATACTAGTTTCTCTCAAGTTTCTCTCAAGAACAAGCTAGGGTTTTGATAAAAGATCCAATTTTAAGAAAGTTTCACCGTCGATCTTCATGAAATCATGAACTATGGTATGCATTGTGTTCATTCATGGATTCCTTCCATCCATGAAGCTCAAGAACCTTGTTTTATCTATAAGTCATGGTATTTATGTTGTTGGTTATTTGTAATCATGTTGTTGACGTTGATTGATTTTAAAGTTGGAATCTTTATGTATTTATCATGATATTATGTTACCATGCAAGATAAAATCCTTGAATTTAGTTTCTTATGATGTGTAATTTGATGAGTTCATTTATGCCCTAAGTTGTGCATGCAAGGTGGTTGATAAAATGTATGAAAAAGTAGAAATCATGCTTTATAGCTCAAGACATAAGATAAATGTGACATGCTTGTCATCCTCCTATGTTTAAATGGTTTCCATGCTATCATTGTGAAATGTGTATGTTGTCGGAATGGCCATGATATTATAATATGAGGTTATGATATGATTATCAGCATTCTCATCCATGTTACATAGTATGATAACCTTGTACTTTGTGAAATCCACAACTTATTAAATTATGTATTGTTGATATGGGTCTTGTACTTGATAAAGTAATGCTTTATCAGTTCCCGTCTATCGAGTCCTAGGGGGTACTTATACTCAAAACATTAGTTGTGTGCCTAGAGCCATGATATGTTTTCACAATACTCTCAGTCAAGCTATGATCCTTAGACTTCAGACAGTCTTATGACTCAAGAAATCTCCATGATCTCATGAACTCAGGAAGTTTTCAGATATTAGTAGTAATTCATCGGTCAATGGAATTCAGTAACTCAATCCATATTCAGTTCAGTAAATCATGTTCAGTGTTCATTCAGATGGGAGTAGAAATTAGCACCGAGCAAATCCAAGGATGGGAACTCACTTGTTATTGAGGGTGTAATTCTTAGAAGCAATCCTTGCATTCTAGAACTAAGTAGTCAACATAGGTTGAGACATCATAGCCTGCTATATGAGGGTAGATGAAGTGGCTTAGTCTGCTATATGAGGGTTCCCACTATTCTCACTAGAGTTACCTATTATATTAGGGTCACTCATATGTTGTCCTTACCAGTGGTGCAGTATTGACACCCTTCTAATTAGGGCATAGATTAGACCTCAATTCAACTGTAATGCATTATTTGGGGCATGTCGGTTAGATGACTACCTCCCACAGTCTCAGTATCACTCTTAGTAAAAGAACTCAGCTAGTTCCATCAGATTTAGGACTGTCAAATACAGTCACTCATGATATCAATTATCAGAATTCAGTCATTAGTCTTATTAGTCATCAGCATACTCATTTTATCACAATTTCAGATATAGTTACTATGTATGCTTGCATGTATTCTCACATTCATATTAGTCAGTTATCCAGTATTATTCATGCATATGAACCCCATGCATTCAGCCTACCTCATATGCATACCAGTACATTCAAAATACTAATACATTTGTGCTATGGTGTCTTATACCATGGGTTTAGAGGCACAAGCTCCAGAGTATTAGTAGATTCCAGATATCAGCAGTCAGAGTTAGCAGTGAGTCCTCATCCTTTGAGGACATGATTATTTCTCTATTATCTCATTAATTAGTTTATTAGTTGGAGTTAGTTGGGGACATGTCCCATCAACTCTTTACTTAGTCAGTTTAGTCAGTTAGAGGCTTTCTAGACTATTATGTTCAGATAGTTATTTCAGTTGTTTTGGGTATTTCATACCCCATTTAGATGTTATGTTTTACTTCAGTTATGTCAACTTTATGGCCTTTCAGTTCATGTTTTTGCATTATTCAGTATATTATGCAGTATACAGGTACAAATATCAGTCATGGGTTAGCATGTGATCCTTTGGGGTTATGAGCACGTGTAGAGTTCTTGGTACCATATTTAGGGTGTTACAAACTTTGTATAAGAGACTATGGTTCAATAGAGTCCTAGGAAGTCTGAAATCTGCATCTAGTAGAGTCTTGTACATGGGTGTATTGTACGCCACATTTATGTGCTGGAGGCTATAAGATATTATAGGAACAGTTTTCCCTCTTTCAGTATTCATGTCATGTCGGTGAGCATAATTTCAAGTCAATCTCTTAGTCAATATATTTCTTCCTTTCTTCTACAGAACATGCCTCCTAAAAGAAGAAACGGGAATCAGCTAGCCTCTTAGCCCGAAGAACCTTTGGGCGATTATATTTCTCATGCAGAGTTCTGAGCTGCATTCACTGCTCTTACTAAATCAGTTGCTGCTCAAAATGAATGACCAGTTGTCATTTTAGAAAACCCAGTGGCTAATTCAGCTGCAGCCAGGATTTGGGACTTTACCCAAATGAATCCTCCATCCTTTCTTGGGTCTAAGACAGACGAGGACCCTCAGAAATTCCTAGATTAGGTGCATAAGGTTACAAACATAATGGGGGTTACATCTAGTGAGAGTGCTGAGCTAGCTGCATATCAATTGTAGGATATGGCTCATACTTGATTCAAGTAGTAGAAGTTAGAGAGGGCAGACGATGCTGGGTTAGTTGAGTGGGAGGAGTTTGCTTTAGCTTTCCTTGATAGATTCTATTCCCTAGAGATTAGAGAAACTAAGGTGCTAGAATTCATCAACCTCAGGCAGGGCACTATGACAGTGAAAGAGTATTCTCTTAAGTTTACTCAGTTAGCCAGATATGCCCCTCATGTGGTTGCAGATAGTAGGGCAAGAAAGAGTAAGTTCATTTTAGGGGTGAATGATAGGGTGGTTAATGAGTGTAGATCCGCCATACTAAATAGTGACATGACTTTAGCCAGGATTATGACACATGCTTAGCAAATAGAGGAGCAGAAGATTAAGATGAGGGAGAAGCAGAATAAGAGGGCGAAGACTAGTAGTTTCAACTTTGCTCAACCTAACTCAGAAGGAGGAAACTATTCTCAGTTTCGTCCTAAGTCATCAGTTCCAACTCTTTCTTAAGCCAGTGCTCCAGTTCCTAAGTTCAGAGAGGGAAATAAAGGTAGAGCACCAGGCTATAAGTCCCAAGGCACTGTTAGCAGTGCCCGTACCTATTATCTTTGCCAGACTTATGGCAAGCACCATTAGGGTATTTGCAGAGCTGGCAGTGGTATTTGTTTCGAATGTGGCAAGCCAGGCCACAGAGTCAGAGACTATCCGCAACTAGGTCCTCAGGGTCTATAGAATTACTTCTCAGCTCAGTTAGGTTGCCCAAATTAGTAGGGTGCCACCTCCAATGCTACTAGTGGGCAACGTACTAATCATCTGTATGCTCTTCAGTCTCGACAAGATCAGGAAAATTCTTCTGATGTAGTTACCGTTACATTACAGATCTTTCATGTGAATGTTTAGATTTTGCTAGATCCAGGAGCTTTTTTGTCTTTTGTCACTCCTTATATAACAGTCAATTTCAGGGTCAGTCCTGAAATTCTAGCAGTGCTCTTTTTAGTCTCTACCCCAGTGGGTAAAACCATCATAGCCCGGTGGGTATACAAGAACTGCCCGATTATGATATCTTAGAAAGTTACCTTAACAGACTTAGTCAAATTAGAGATGACTGATTTTGTTGTCATTATCGGCATTGATTGGCTTTATTCCTACTATGCCACAGTTGATTGCAAAAATAGAATTGTCCAGTTTTAGTTTCTGAATGAACCCATCCTAGAGTGGAAGGGTAGTGTATCCGCTTTCAGAGGTCAGCTTGTTTCCTACCTTCGGGCATGGAAAATGATATCTAAAGGATGTGTCTCTCATATTGTTTGAGTTAAGGACACTAGTTTCAAAACTCCCAGTCTTGAATCAGTCCCAGTAGTGAAAGAATATTCAGATGTGTTTTCTGAAAATCTTCCACATTTCAAAAATAGATTTCAGTATTGATTTTCTTCCAGATACTCAACCTATCTCTATTCTGCCCTAAAGAATGGAACCAACAGAACTCAAAGAACTGAAAGAACAGTTGAAGGATCTCTTAGATAAGGGATTCATCAGACCCAGCATTTCCCTGTGGGGCACTCTAGTTTTATTCGTGCACAAGAAAAATAGTTCTCTCAGAATGTGTATAGACTACCGTCAACTCAATAAGGTCACGGTCAAGAACAAGTATCCTCTTCCCAAAATTGATGACTTGTTTGACTAACTTTAGGGTGCTAGTTATTTCTCTAAGATAGATCTAAGATTTGGCTATCATCAGCTCAGAGTTAGGAAATGTGACCTTCCAAAGACAACTTTCCAAACTTGATATGGTGACTTCGAATTTCTAGTCATGTCATTTGGTCTTGTCAATGCCCCAGCCCCTTTCATGGACTTGATAAACCGTGTGTTCAAGCAGTACTTGGACATGTTTGTCATAGTCTTCATAGATGATATTCTAGTCTATTCCTGCAGTGAGCGCAATCATGCAGACCATCTCAGGATAGTACTTCAGACTCGCAGAGATCACAGCTATTTTCCAAATTTAAAAAGTGCGAGTTTTGGCTAAGGTCAGTAGCATTCCTTGGTCACATCATTTTTGGTGATGGCATTATAGTAAATCCTCAAAAGACCAAAGCAATAAGAAACTAGCCTTGCCCTATCACTCCATCAGATATTCGGAGTTTCTTAGGTTTCGCAGGCTATTATAGACGGTTTGTTGAGAGATTTTCTTCTGTTGCATCCTCTATATCCAAATTGACTTAGAAGAAAACCAAGTTTCAGTAGTCAGATCCTTGTGAGAATAGTTTTCAGGAGTTGAAGACTTGACTCACCTCGACTCACCTCAACTCTAGTTTTAGCTATTTTAGATGGTCTAGATGGGTTCGTAGTGTATTGTGATACATCCATATTTGGTTTGGGTTGTGTCCTCATTCAGCATGGTAAGGTCATAGACTACACCTCCATACAAATTAAACCCCATGAGAAGAATTATTGTACTCATGATCTTAAGTTAGCCATTGTAGTCTTTGCCTTGAAGATTTGGAGGCATTATCTCTAAGAATTTCATGTAGATGTCTTCACAGATGATAAGAGTCTTCAGTATGTCTTTTCTCAGAAAGATCTCAATCTTCATCAGAGAAAGTGGTTAGAGCTCTTGAAAGATTATGACATGAGTGTCCTCTATCATTCTAGCAAGGCCAATATAGTGGCTGACGCTCTCAGTAGACTGTCTATGGGTAGTGTTTCTCATGTGGATGACAGTAAAAAGAAGTTAGCTCAGGAAGTACATTATCTTGCCAGACTAGGTATTTGCTTAGTCGATATAGATGAGGGTGATATATGGGTTTAGAGTAGTTCAGAATCATCTTTAGTTTCTGTGGTGAAAGAAAATCAAGATAGAGATCCCAGCCTTGTCAAGTTGAAAGAGTCAGTTCAGGATCAAAAAGTCGAGGTTTTCTCCCAAGGGGGAGATGGTGTTTTATGTTGTCAGGCTCGTCTTTATGTTCCAGGTATAGATGACTTAAGGTAGTGAATTCTTGCAGAGTGCATGGTGCGCGCTGCTTTATTTATCTAGGGGCCACAAAGATGTACCGTGACTTGTGGGAAGTATATTGGTGGAGAAGGATGAAGAGAGATATTGCAGATTTTATGGCTAAGTGATCTACATATCAGTAGGTTAATATAGAGCATCAGAAACCTAGTGGTCCAATACTAGAGTTCATTATTCGTACTTGAAAGTGGTAAGAAGTGAACATGGACTTTGTGACGGGTTTGCCTTAAAATCGTCATCAGCATGATTCAGTCTGGGTCATTATAGACAGAATGACCAAATTAGCCCATTTCCATCCAGGTCATACCTCTTATTAAGCCGAGGATTATGCCAAACTCAACATCAGGGAGTTGGTTAGATTGGACGGTGTTCTGCTATCTATTATCTTAGACAGAGGTATCCAGTTCACCTCTTATTTCTGAAAAGTGTTCCAAAAGGGTCTTGGTACCCAAGTTTATCTTAGTACAACCTTCTATCCTCAGATAGATGGTCAAGCAGAAAGGACCATCCAGACTTTAGAAGATATGCTAAGGGAGTGTGCAATTTATTTCAATGGTAGTTAGGATGACCACTTTCCTTTGATTGAGTTTACATACAACAACAACTATCATTCCAGTATTCATATGGCACCATTCGAAGCTCTCTACGGTAGGAGATGTAGATCTCCAATTGGTTGGTTCAAAGTTAGTGAGGCCTCAGTTATAGGGCCTAACTTGGTATTCGATGCCTTAGAAAAAGTCCAGTTGCTTAGAGAAAGACTCCGGGCTGCTTAGAGTCGGCACAAGTCTTATGCAGATATTTGTAGAAAAGATCTTGAGTTCGAGATTGGTGACTATGTATATCTAAAGATCTCTCCCATGAAGGAGTGAAGTGGTTTTGCAAGAAAGGGAAACTCAGTCCCTGATTTGTCGATCCCTTTATGATTCTCAGTCGATTCAGCAAGGTAGATAATGAGCTCGAATTACCTTCAGATCTAGCCTTAGTTTATCAAGTCTTCCATGTCTCCTTGCTCAAGAAGTCTATAGGTGACCCAACAGTTGTAGTCTGTATTCAGAGCATTGATGTGCAGAACAACCTCTCTTATGAAGAGATTCCAGTTGAAATCCTTTACTATCAGACTCGTAGATTAAGGAATAAAGAAGTCCCTCTAGTTAAAGTTCTTTGTTAAAATTAGTCCGTCGAGGAAGCTACTTGGGAAGCAGAAGCAGATATGCATACCAAGTATCCTCACCTCTTCTCTGCTAACTCAGATTAAGCTCAAGGTAACAGTTCTCCTTAAGCTTACTCAGTTTCAGGTTCAGTGTTCATCACAGACTTGGTATCAAGTACCATTGCATACTTAGTCATGCATTCATGAATCAGTTACACATGTATCAGATATGCATGTTCAGTATGATATGTTCAGTTATCAATTATGTCAGTCATGAGATCATGTTCCAGTTATTCATGTTTTGTATGTATATCAGTTATCTTCTCCCCTCACTCTCAGTCTCATTCAAGGACGAATGTTCTCAAGGGAGAGATATTGTAATACCCCATACTTTTTTCTAGCTTGAAATCATCTCAAGAATGTTAGAAACTTATTTTGAAAGATGAATCCACTTTTGTACATGTGGTATTTTCTAGATTTTCACTTCTGTGGGAAATTCAATAAGCTTTCCATCAATATAAAATTCGCCAAAATCTGATAACCAACTAAAAACTTATGACTATTTCAAGTTCCCATCATAAAACAACGCCATATTGGTCAGTGGTGCACCGTGTCACAAGCCAAAATGGCAATTGTTCTTTTTTAGTGTCTCAGCGCGATTTCCTCTATGTCGTGCCAAAGTTCCAGGTAGCAAAAGAAGGGGCAATGCGATGGATCCACGTCGCTCCATCCCTCAATTTTCTAATTATCAAAATGCAGTGACACAGCACGATAACACCGCATCGCGCCAAGGGTCCAATTTGGGAAATTTTTACTGAAATTAAATGACGCGTCCAGGGTTAAAATAATCAACTTCCTACCCCTAATTAAGCCCTTTAACACATGATTCAACCACTTTTCACCCAAAAATATACTAGTTTCTCTCAAGTTTCTCTCAAGAATAAGCTAGAGTTTTCATAGAAGATCCAATTTCAAGAAAGTTTCACCGTTAATCTTCACGAAATCCCGAACTAAGGTATGCGTTGTGTTCATTCATGGATTCCTTCCATCCATGAAGCTCAAGAACCTTGTTTTATCTATAAATCATGGTATTTATGCTGTGGGTTATTCGTAATCATGTTGTTGACATTGATTGATTTCAAAGTTGGAATCTTTGTGGGTTTATCATGATATTATATTACCATGCAAGATAAAATCCATGAATTTAGTTGCTTATGATGTGTAGTTTGATGAATTAACTTATTTCCTAAGTTGTGCATGCAAGGTGGTTGATAAAATACTTGAAAAAGTAGAAATCATGCTTTATATCTCAAGACATAAGCTAAATGTGACATGCTTGTCATTCTCCTATGTTTAAATAGTTTTCATGCTATCATTATGAAATATGTATGTTGTCGGAATGGCCATGATATTAGAATATGAGATTATGATATGATTATTAGCATTCTCATCCATGTTAGATAGTATGATAACCCTGTACTTCGTGAAATCCATAACTTATTAAATTATGTATTGTTGATGTGGGTCTTGTACTTGATAAAGTCATGCTTCGTCAGTTTTCTTCTATCGAGTCTTGGGGGTACTTGTAACCAAAACATTAGTTATGTGCCTAGAGCCATGTCATGTTTTCACGATACTCTCAGTCAAGCTATGATCCTTAGACTTCAGACAGTTATCAGATATCAGTAGTATTCCATCGATCAACAGAATTTAGTAACTCAGTCTATGTTCAGTTCAGTAAATCATGTTCAGTGTCTATTAAGATGGGAGTAGAAATTAGCACCGAGCGAACCCATGGATGGGAACTCTCATGTTATATGAGGGTGTGATTCTTAAAAGCAATCCTTGCATTCCAGAACTATGTAGCCAGCATAGGTTGAGACATTATAGCCTGCTATATGAGGGTAGATGAGGTGGCTTAACCTGCTATATAAGGGTTCCCACCATTCTCACTAGAGTTACCTGTTATATTAGGGTCACTTAAATATTGTCCTTACTAGTGGTGCGGTACTGATACCCTTCTAATCAGGGCATAGATTAGACCTCAATTTAACTGTAATACATCATTTGGGGTATGTCGGTTAGATGACTACCTCCCACAGTCTCAGTATCACTCTCAATAAAAGAACTCAGCTAGTTCCATCAGATTTAGGACTGTTAGATACAGTCACTCATGATATCAATTATCAGAATTCAGTCATTAGTCTTGTTAGTCATCAGCATACTCATTTTATCACAATTTCAGATATAGTTACTATGTATGCTTGCATGTATTCTCATATTCATATTAGTCAGTTAGCTAGTATTATTCATGCATATGAACCCCATGCATTTAGCCTACCTCACATGCATACCAGCATATTCAAAATACTAATGTATTTGTGCTATGGTGTCTTATACCATAGGTTCAGAGGCACAAGTTCCCGAGCATTAGTAGATTCCAGATATCAGCAGTCAGAGTTAGTAGTGAGTCCTCATCCTTTAAGGATATGATTATTTCTCTATTATCTCATTAATTAGTTTATTAGTTGGAGTTAGTTGGGGACATGTCCCATCAACTCTTTAATCAGACAGTTCAGTCAGTTAGAGTCTTTCCAGACTATTATGGTCAGAAAGTTATTTCAGTTGTTTTGGATATTTCATACCACATTTAGATGTTATGTTTTACTTTAGTTATGTGAAACTTATGGCCTTTCGTTTTATGTTTTTGCATTATTCAGTATATTGTGCAGTATACAGGTAAAAATATCAATCATGGGTTAGCTTGTGGTCCTTTGGGGTCATGAGCACCGTGTAGCATTTTGGGTACTAGATTCAGGGCGTTACAAAAGTCCTATGTGGATATAAGGCGTAGGGATTTGGAGTTTAGTGTGGATGATTTGGTGTTCTTGAAAGTATCTCCCATGAAGGGAGTGATGTGGTTTGGAAAAAAGGGAAAGCTCAATTCCTGATATATTTATCCCTTTTGTGTCTTGAGGCAAGTGGGCCATGTGGCTTATGATTTGGAATTGTCGACTAAGTTGGGTTTTATTCATCCAATCTTCTATGTTTCGATGTTGAGGAAGTGTGTGGGTGATCCTTTAGATAGTGTTGGTGTTTTGGATATTTTGTCTTGTAAGGAAGTTTTGGTTGAGATCTTGGATCGACAAGTCCAATGATTGCAGACCAAAGATGTGTCTTCAGTGAAGGTTCTATGGAGGAATCATAAGGTTGAAGAAGCAACTTGAGAAGATGAAAAGGATATGAAATTCAAATATCCATTCCTGTTTCCCGCCTTGGAAAATCATGCTCGAGGTATGTTTATTCCTTAATATCTTTGTTTTCTATCTTTGTTAAGGTAAGTGTTGTTGTGTTCTGTGTTAAATCATGCTAATGGATGTCTTGTCTCATCATTCAAGGATAAATGATCCTAATGGGAGAGAATATAATGCCCCAAATTTCGATCCCTAAATTTTTTGAGATTTTGAACACACTACCCAACCTACGATTCTCCTTACTAGTCGTAACGTGTCTGTACGAGTCACAGGACCCTAGTTGTAAGATGACCAGTGAAGATCTCATTTGTTTTAGTATTGGAAATAGGTGGTGCCTAACGAGTCGTATGGACTCTTTATGAGTCGTAGTATGCCATCCATAATGAAACTAGTGTGATGGCCCAAGTTTCTGCTCAGGGTACGATTAGGTCTGTACGAGTCGTATGGTTTGCACACGAGTTGTAGTGTACGACTCATAAGGTATCCAATGAAGGCTTCCTGAGCTACTGCCTTTACTATGACTCATGGTGATGAGTCTTAGTGAGTCCATACGAGTTGTATAGTCACCCATAGTCACTGGCGATAATTATTTAGCTTTTTAATTAAGGGCACTTTGGATATTTCCCCTCTTTCCCAATTATGACCCACGACTTAAAACCCCTTTTGGGTATGCTTATCACTCTGAAATAAATCAAAATAACTTCTTAATCTCTCTCAAATCCCCAAGGTCAATAACACATAAGGTTTCCAAGAAGTTTGTTAATTAGGGCTCTTACGGGTGATTTCTCTCTATAGTTGTGATAGTTTCAGGCATGTTACTCTTTCCCAAATCTTATTTTACGAAAAGCATGTGTTTTAAATGGTTTAATTAAAGGGATTTGAATGTGGGTTTTGACATGGGTTGAGGTTTTTGGAACGGATGATTCTTAAATTGTTATTTTATGTTTCTTATGAGTTATTCATGCTTTGAATTGGGCAAAATGGTTCAATGGAACCTTGTACTATGTCAGTTTTGTAAGTTGGACACTTCTACTTACATGTTTGTCATCTGGACCCTTGAACCCACTAAAAAACAATATTTCAAACCCTTTGACCATTGACCAGGCCTATGTGGCATTAAAAGGGCTAACTAGTATGAGGCGCGTGCAGGCACACGCCTAGGGTGAGAGTGGGGGTCAATTTTTGATCAATTTTATATTAAAATAATTTTTAAAGAATTAAAAATAATATTAAAATAATATTTTTTTTTAAAATAAACCCCTTCCCCAACCCCGTCCCCTGATCAACCCCTTCCCACCCCACCCTCCATCCAACCCCTCTCTAACCACCCCAGCCTCCGTCCAAGCCCCCACCTTACCCACCCAGCCCCTCTTCTCACCTCACCTCTGCCACTTATACTAGCTATCCCTATCTCCTTCTCAACTATCCAACCCAAATCCCGCCCTTTCCGTAGCTTAACCTTCAATCCATTATCACAAAACTTATTTTCACTTTCTTGATTCAAATGGCTCAAAGAATCGTACAAAATTTAATAAATTACACTTGAAATAAGAAGCAAGAAGAATAAGAAGATAAATTTTCACTTTCTTGATTCAAACAGCTCAGAGAATCCAATAAAATACTTCTCAAATTCTTCAGCCCTCACTTTTCAATTTTCTGAAAGGGCAAGAAGAATAAGAAGATGAATTTTCTATTTTCAATAGGCTGAATTTTCAATCAGAATATATCTTACACAAAGTATTTAAATGGAAAATTGAGACTCACTAAAGATTTTCAACAAAATTTAATAAAGTACACTTGAAATAAATTAGCCTTTTAAAAAAACTAATCATAATCACTTTGTAGAAGAATAAGAAGGTGAAGATGATGAAGGAAAAGAAGAAGGAGAAGAGAAAAGGGAAGAAGAAATAGAGAAAGAGAGAGGAACGGGGAAGAGAAACAGGAGGAAAATGCGGAAGAGAGAGGAGGGGGGTTAGTGTTTCTTTTATTTATTTATTTATTTGTTTATCCAAATATAAAAGTAAAACAACAATAATTTTTGATTAAAAAAAATTGAAAATTCATTATGTTTGTGTATGTGAATTTATAGTTAAAACTTTAAATTAATTGGAGAGAAATTTCAATATTTGGAATAAATTTGATGTTTAGTTAAATTTATTGTGTTTCTGTATTGGAATTTATAATTGAAAATTTAAATTTATAGTTAAAAATTTAAATTAATTTAAATTAAAAATTTATTGTGTTTGTGTATTAGAATTTCTACAATTTACAAAAAGAATTTATTTAATTAAATTTATTTTAATATTTAATTTCCTGTGTAGCATTTTAAAAATAACATAAAATTTAATGTAATACTTAAAAGTAACGTGGCGACTGATATGACAGCTGACGTAGTAGACGTGGAAGCTGACATGGTCAGAGTGTGTTACACTTACCAAAAAAGTGTCTAAATTGTTTCTTTTTAGTGGGTTCAGGGGTCTAGATGACAAACATGTAAGTAGAAGTGTCCAACTTATAAAACTGACATAGTACAGGGGTTCATTGAACCATTTTACCTTTGAATTGATTGTTTTTGAACTAATGGGGTGCATGGGTATGGGAACTAGAATGGCGGTTGAGGTAATCCCCCAATTTGATGTTTTGAACTTGGAAATCGGTTTTGAATAATTGTATTCCCTCAACCCACTTGTGCAAATGGCTTTGAATTATGGAATTGTCACTTGGTTTGACTTGCACACCTTTACTCTTGCATTGCATAAATGATTAAACAGTGGCCATGTATTTTGAAGGCCTTGTTAGCTATGTTTTGATTCGATAAACTAAAGGAGGTCGAGGCATTCCTCAAACTTTATTTAACAAACAAAGGGGTCGAGGCAATTCCCCAAGTTAATGGAATTGTAATGGCATAATTATAAGCTTGAAGCTCAATGGTATGACGATACCTGTGGTGTGACATAATGTATAATTCCTCGGTTAATGAATGGGTTATGTGAAACTTGTTTTAATTGGGCTTAATGGGGGTTATGTAGCTAAGCCATGAAGGAGTGGGTCTCAAATGATTTATACTAAAAATTCACATTTGCTTACGTGAGGGTTGGTCTTGATGACTTTATGCATGGTTCAAACTACTGATATATTTATTCATCTAGGATTGATGTGGGGTCAGGGCATTCCTTGATTTTTCTTGATACTTCCAACTTGTATGGCTAATATGCTCTGAGGCCCTTTCAGCAGAGGGATTTGAACTCATATAGCTCGTGGGTGCCTTTTTAAGATGGTTTAACTACATAGTCTATGATAATGCTTTACTATCATGATAAAAATTATTCCCTACCCTAACGTTACATTAATGTATGCATGCGTATGAATATGTACAATAAGTTTGGAATTGGATTTTCGACTCACATTATTTTACCCTTTCCTTGAGTTACATGCTAGTGCTCACCCCACTAACCATCTCCAAATCCTGTATCCCTACATGATGAAAGGTCCAAAGACACTTCTACTTTTCCTACGTAGTGATAGGTGATCTCAAAGTTGGTCGTTCTGGTGAAGTGGTGAGCTTCCATTTTCTGGAAGTCTTGATCATTCCATCGGGTTTCCTTCCAAAGATTAGAATTGAAAACTTCATAATTACATTGTCTTTGTCATTTTCAGGGTCGGGGGTGTGTCCTGATGTAGGTTGTTTCCTAGTATAGAGGTTTTGTGGATATTACTGTGGATTGGGGACTGATGTTGACACTCTTAGATGTCTTTGAAACTTATTACTTTCTATCTTGTTATATGTTTGAAATTCAACCTCTGTCAAATGTGTTATGTTCTGTTTGACTAGGAAAACAGGGTGGCCTCCAACCCTCGGTGGACTTGAGACACCCGTCACGGTTAGGCCCTAGTTTAGGTTGTGACATAAATATAACAACTCATTACATCTATGCACATATAATGCAATCGTATCACAAATATAGAATTATGTCAATAATGATCCTACAACAATATATTTTTTTGTATCCCATTAGTCTCATTTCGTACCATATTATAAATTATAAGAATCACTCATCTGTACACATATGCTAAAGGTTTTTTTTTCTGCCGAACTAGTTATGACCTGCAGGGAACAACCTTGGGTCCATGTATCATACTGGTGTGATGGTATCCGCTCCATAATATAATCACTCATCCATAAGCTCACATCAAATTTGAGTCATTTAATAAAAAGTAGTAAATGTATTCTTTAATCATAATCACTCATTCATTAGCTCACATCAAACTTGAGCCACTTAATGACAGAATCATAAGTATATGCTTAGGCCTCTTTCAATGAGTCCAGTATATTATCATATTCAACTATCTCTCAGGATATTATCAGCAAATACACAATAAGTTTAAGAAGTGTACATCATAATCATAAGTCATTTTAACATAGACTTTAAGTAATTATATAGCTTAATTCGTACAAGTATTGTCAAGCTAGATAAATAAATAATCATAGACTATGTCCAAAGAACTATCAACATTCTTATCACTTCAAAATACATATATAAGACTAAATCAAGTCTAACTCCATATAAATTGTACCTTACCTCAATCGAAGGACCCGAATTAATCAAGCTAATTCACATAAGTTTTTCATTTCCTTAATGCCACTAAATGTGCAAACTCTAAATTAAACAATTCGAAGAGTAATTAATCGTATACTCTTCAAATATATGTCTAACAAAATTAAAACCACAAGACCTACCCTATTTTATGATCTATAACACTACCTAAGTGACAATCAACCATCAACTAGTTACACAATACTCACATTATCTCAATTCATGAAGTCTCTACTCTAATTACCCCCTTTTATGTAATTTGATGAGAAATGTCCTATTTTTATTGAAATCAAGGTTCCAAATCACTACAATTTAATGTTAGGAAGTGTTAATTTACAACAGGAAAGCATTCTACATGATATTGCATCTACTCATAGATTTTTTCCACACTTTTTATGAACCTAGGATTCTAACTCTTAATTCCACCATAACAATCTCCCTAATGATTATATGATGTTAATTCATTAATAGGTAAGAAAAATAATGACAGAATATCAAGGTGATACGAGAACCAAATCATATAATACGATATGGGGGATTCGAACCTTCCAATCAAATGATAATAATAAGGGAGTCGCGAACCACTAGGTTATACAGACCCCAGCGTATTGGTCCTTCAAGACCTCCATTTTCATGACTCAGCTATATAACCATCATTAAAGCCCAATTATAATAATTAGAACATACATTATCATTTTATTGAACCTTGATATATATTTAGGCATACATTATTGGTATCATCATACCAACTACACTTGCAAGGTAACTTTAATATGCCACACCATTTACCATCATTTGGGGAAATCACAATCCCTTTTAGTTCAATTACAAATTGGCTTGAGGAATTACATAACCCCTTAAGGTTCAATTCAAAATAATTATGTTTCATGACTTTTCACATTATGCTATAGTTCATGAGTAGTTCAATATGCATACTTTTCATATTCAAAACTAATTTCACAATATGGTGTTGGGGTCATAACCACTTCAAAAGTCACAAGTTTGGGGAATCACAATCCCTAGTTCATTCACCATTCTCATGCATCAATTTAATTTTAAAACCACCGTTTAAACTAACCCATGCTGGGATAAACATTAAACATCACATAAATAATAATTATTCAAGACCCTCAACCAACATTTTCTAAACCAACCACAATGACACATAAATAACACTTTAAAACTCATGTTTTTAGCAAATTAATAATTAGGGAAGAGTAACATGCCTTAAATATCATGTTTCACGGAAAGAATTCAATCCTTGAGCCCTTTGATGGCCTACTTCTTGAAACCCTAAGTATGGCTGCTTGAGATAATTTTAGAGATCTTTGGAAGTGTTTGAGTATGATATGAATGAAAAATAACCTCTTTTAAGTGTCTTATGGACATAGGGTTTTAATTGGGTGAGAAGGCAATTGTCCAAAGTACCCTTAAATTAAAAATTGAAATAGTCATTGGTGACTACGGGTCACTATACGACTCATATAGACTCATTACGACTAGTCACCACAAGTCGTAGCCAAGACAGTCTCCAAGGAACTCAAATCTATTGACCTTACGACTTAACTATCATGACTTGTAATGGGACCCTATGGCTCGAAGGGTCCAATCGTAGTCAATATAGAACCCATTTGGGATTATCACTAGACACCCTTCGATTTGTACCCAATGAACCGTAATAATTCCTTATGACTCATATTGATCCACTCATACTTATAGAAGAACTTAGCCACTTAATTACTTATTTAGTTATGATTGGATCCCTCGAACCCATCAAGACTCCTTATGACTCGTGTCTTAAGTCGTACTCAGGATAGTAACTCAAGCATCATTCAGTGGACACCTTATGATTAGGATAACCTGACCCGTCAAGATACCTTACAACTCATATGGTGAGTCGCAGTCAAGAAGTGAGGATAAAGTTCATAAAACTTTTAAGGACCAAGAACCCGGGACATTACACTAAGGCTATGGCAACCATAAAGAAATAATGATGAAGGTTAAAGTACTTAGTGATTCATGAATGGTGTTTATGCATGTATTGTTCTTTCCTTCATATTTATTGCTTTTTTAATGAGTGCATGTGTTAGAACTTTCCTCATTCTTACATACTAGATCAAGCGGGAAACAAATGGGAAAAGGGATTAACAACAGAGATTTAAGGCTAGCAACCCTCATCTAATAGCTTGAGACTTTTTTGGGGATACCTAATTTGAGATTAAGGGTAAGGGTTAGTAAAGTAAACAATGGATCCAGTTGTATAGATATATTCACCTAGTTAGGGGATCAACCATTTAGGTGAACTAAACTTACCGATTTTGCATGCTAAGTACCAAGATAGATCATTAGTACTCTACACTTACTGAGTTATGAAATGATGGGAAACACTATCCTAGTCCATTTTCACTGATCGACTTCAAACAACATAAAGTCATTACTTATTAATTCTTACTAAATTCTGCGAACTTTACTTGTTCTTGTAAAACCCCCCTCAAAAATAATAGATTGATAGTTACAATATCCACATTGACCTAGATTTTAGCCACATTCCCAGGGGAATGGATCCCAACCATGGTTGGGTCCTATATTTTATCAAATACCTCGTTATACTTCATTACAAGGTGTAATTTGGGTGACATCAAGGAACAAAAGCAACAGAAGTTCAACCTAGAATCTTAGTCTCTTCTATTTTTCTTACTTGTTCATTATAAAAAACGATGTTATGCTCTTAAAAACTAGTATGAGAAGTAGATTCTTTTCTAGGACCTTGATGGAACAACTTGTTGGATGAACTCATAATTTTCTTAGTTTTAATCGAGTTGTTCTTTTAATCTTTTTTTGGTTAAACAATGGATTTGGTGTAGTTAATTAAAGGACCCTAGGTTAACGGTTTCGTTAAATCTTTTTGTTCTAGAGAGTGTGTGATATAAGGTTTTCATTGAACAACATCACATCAAAGCATTAAAAGATTAATGATTGAGATTTAAAAGTAAACGCTAGAGATAACCATGCTTTGATACGATCTTAGTGAATAGATTAGTTTGTTAGCTAGGGTTCACTCAAGAGAATAATGCTAGGAAATTACCATAGCTGGTTGTGAGATATTTATGGTAAGAAAAGATTCATGATCGATAGAGATTATTCGGCAAGATTTTAGTTCATACATTCAGAGTTATTCCTGATATTTGGTAAAGTCACCATACTAAGTCTTTTACTCTTAAATGAAAGTCGTTAATCATTTGATTATTTAAATATTATTATTTTCTTGATTTATTCGAGTTAGTTCATTCGTAAACTCAAATATTTTAGAACATTGTGAAATTGATATTCTTTGTGCTATGAAAATAAACTATTATATTTTCTGCGGGATCAAATTCAGACAAAAAAAGAGCCGTCTTATATTTGCAACCTCTTATCTCTTTGAGGAAGAGTTTTTAACGTGATCGCTGACTCATCATGAGAACTAACACCTGTAAGTTTTAAGCTACTTTTTGGTACATGGACATCTCTCAATTTTAACACAGCCATCATATCCCATGTTTATTAAGTCTCGTTTAAGCTTGTTAATATTATGCTAGTTGAGAGAAATATCTTATTCCATATTGGTACTTTACAGTGTTTCGAAATCTTGTGTAATGAGATAGGTGAAATCATATATAACGAGAATATGAGGAAAATTTTGAAGAGAAACTGAAATTTGCTACTCACCACGTGAAAAACAATTTTTGCCAAATATATCATGTCTCCTTGTATGTGAAAAACAATTTTGGCAAACATAAATTTTAACTTCTTTTAATTTGAGTTTGTTCGAGTATTCCTTTTTGTAGATTCAATTTTTGGAAATTATCCACCAAGCGCCAATTCAGTGTTCCAGTTTCTACACAGCAGCCTGACTTCTGTAGCTTCAAGCTCTTTATATCATTTGATTATCGCTGGCTATGATTTCAGTTGGAGGATCATTTGTATTCGACAGTTTTTAATCTTAGAAGTAGGGAAAGTGAAAGAAGAGTGAATGAAGACCCCTACGCACTGTGAAGGGGATTGGGTGTTTATGTTTGTTTCCTTTTCTTAGTTGTTTACTTAAAATAAATCATTAACCCATCTCCTTTATTTAACTTTTTATATCTGAGTTGTATTGTAAGAGAGGAGATGAACTTCTCTATCACTTTTTACAAAGAGCAAATACTTAAACCAAAATGGTGTAACCCATAAAGGCTGAGAATCGAACAGAAAAAACTAGGAATATTCCGGAAATCATGGGTAGTTTGGGATACCGGATAAAATAAGTAGGGTCATGGGATATTCCATGGGACTAATTTATCACACCCTTTACATGGGACCGAAATCCCATCATTTTAGTACAAATGGTAGAATAAAATAGTCCCAAAACTAAGTAAAATCTCATACTAAAAAGAGGATAAAGTTAATCCCAACTTTATCCCAGAAATATTTTCCTCATCTCCTGACCAAACGACTCCAACTTGCTCAGTTGCATTGGTGAGAGACATAAGAAATCTTGTCAACTCAATTGACGTTACATTTTCTTCAATTCAAGCCAATTGTATAGTATATATAGTACTGCTTGTTTAGATAAGAACTTTTCTACTTGTTTGTGTTTGAGCTAAAAATAAAGAAAGAAAGAGAAAAAAATTTGTATCTGAATTTATTTAGAATATAAATCTTGTAGTAATCATGTCTTTATTAGTGTTAATAATTTTAAGAGTATTTAAGTCATTTGACAGAAAATGTATTGACTACTAATTTCAGCATTTTTCTCCAAACACATAGACTGTGTTTTTACAAAATCAGTTTCAACATTTAAAAATTCTTATCATCAATTATTGTTTTCAGCTATTTTAAATCAGCTAAGTCAAATGGGCTCTAAGACTTTCTAAAGCCCTAAGGCTTGTTGACATTGGTTTAATTGGGAAGATAATGTTATTCTATACTCGTACTTTATAAACGATGATTAATAAGAATCAAGAAAAAAGAATTATATACTTTAAAGCAATAGAAGATTTGTTGAACTTGCTACCACGTGAATCTACCCCAAGTCTACTTTAAATCACTAGGAAATAAAGTATTAATTCCACAAACTAAAAGTCTTCTGTGCTTCTATTTCTTTTGGGAAGAAAGGAGAAAAGGATGTTTGATCATTAAAACCTTCCCTTGAAGAGAAGACATTGTTTTCCCTTTTAATAGATGTGACAGTTACATTGAGGGAGTTATAATTCCCCACAAAAACTAAAAACTTACTATAGTTTTTAGTAACCACTTTTTAAGTCCGTCTCTTCTAAGCAGATCGATTAAGTTCACATGCGGGATCGCCCAAACTAAATATCCAATTTTCCCACTTTGCACATGGTGGGTTGTACCAAAACAAGTGCAATGTTAGTAACACACAAAATTCATAGAGACAAATAGTTTGTGCAACCCGCGAGCATTACGAGCTATAATATTTTATAACCTATTAAGTTTGCACAAAAGCTCAGTGTAGGAATTCAATCACATGCGGAAAGAATTCACTATCAATATAAGGATCATATTACTCACAATACTCTGGCATCATTCACTACTTCAGTAGTTACTTGAAATTATTCACTACTTCAGTAATTACTTTTCAGATTCCTTATTCTCTAAAGAGGTGAACTTGAGTTCATGTTTAACTTTATATCCACAATTACGCTTGATTCTATATGTTTAGAGTAATTATCGGCCTGTATATACAACTCAAATTACTAATTTTAATTATCTACCCTTTTTACTCGAATCTATTTATTTCAGATCAATATCTCTCCTAGACATGCACTGCATTACCAAATCATTCATAGCTATTCATGACATGATGAAGTAGCAACATTGATTGAAGCTTCAAGAAACAGTCAAAGATCAAGAGGTATTCCAATAAAAAGTTAATGCAACTTTTTGAGGTCTCACACAATGAAGAAACAAGAACCATTCTTTCATTAACCTACTGGTCGCTAAGAATACGTGGTCTAAAACACGTGTTATGATATCCACACCTTATATTGGTACTTGTATCTTGTTCTTTTAATTATTCAAGAACATATAGATCTTGGTCTAGACACATCTAGATATCTAACTTTAGTTTCTCTCTTAAATGATCCTCAAATCCATCTTCTTAGAGAGACTCATATCTGGCTAACAAAACAAGTCATAACATGGTGGTGGAATTCTTCTCTTTATGTTCTCAATATATGAGGCGATTATTTGTGTGAGAGATTTAATCTCGCGACTTGTTTGACAGACTTTATCACATGCATGTGAGATATAAACTTAAATTCAACACAAAAGTGTTCGTTGATGAGAAAGTAATAACAATCAATTTATTTTACATTAAAAAATGCAATCATATCCTACACAAAATTAGAGTCATAAGATATTTCTCAAACAAGTCTCTGGATGTCATCGTTGTTAAGGGATCAACTATCATTTCTCATGTAAGAATGTATTGTTATTTATTTCTCCACCTACAGCAATGTCTCTCACAAAGTTATACTTGATCTCAACATTTTGATCTTCCTATGATAATTATGATCCTGCATATATGCGATAACTGCTTGACTGTCACAATATAAAATCATCGGACCCTTAAAATTCTTTGCAATATTCAAATACTCAAAGAATCTTTTCAACTAAATAGATTTTTTGTACTATGGATGCACAAGCCACGAATTTAGATTCCATGGTTGAAAGGGTTGTGCATTTTTATTTTTACTTTTTCATGAAATAGCACCACCGTTTAGTAATAAAGCATAACTAGAGGTCGATTTTCTATCATATCGGTCACCAATCTAATCAACATTTGCATAACCTCTTATGATAAATCAGATCCACTATAAAATAGTAAATAATCTGCGTAGTATCTTTCTTCTGTTCTATTTTTGAGTTGTAGAGTCTAAGGTCCTGAATTTTCCTCTAATTCTCATTTGTTTGCTTTTCAGATCATGCATCCTCAAAGATCTGAAGCTCACGGAAACACCTCTGTCTCACCCGAGCCAGGATTGAATTGATAGCTACTAACCAGACCTATAGTATAACAAATGTTTGGGCGAGTACACATCATAGAGTACTTCAAGCTCCCAACAACACTACGATATAGAATTTGAGATGTGTCTTTTTTTTTTTTTTTAATTCTTCGAAC
This sequence comes from Capsicum annuum, assembly GCF_002878395.1. Classification (NCBI taxonomy): domain Eukaryota; kingdom Viridiplantae; phylum Streptophyta; class Magnoliopsida; order Solanales; family Solanaceae; genus Capsicum; species Capsicum annuum. The sequence goes on from NC_061118.1 coordinate 95,061,496, forward strand.
ATATTTAAAGGCATAAATTTTTACATCTAGCAACAGAAGCACTCATGGATTTTCAACTATTCAATCAAGAATGTTTCAAAATTTCCTTTATGTATGTTTCTTGAGATAAACTCAAAAATTTCATAGGAATACTAAAAATTTCTTCAAATAATCTCTTTGGATCTTAACACCCAATATATAGTCTGTTCCACCAATATCATTCATATCAAATGACTTTGAGAGCCATGAATTGACAGTTTTTACGTACTCCAAACTACTTTCGTCTAATAAAATATCATCCACACATAGAAAAAGAATTACAAACATTTTATTGGACTTCTTCTCATACATACAATTGTCTTCATCAAACATGGTGAAATCAAATGAAATCACCTCCTTATGAAATCTCAGGTACCACTGACTTAAAGATTTCTTTAGGCTATAAATTAATTCTTTCAATTTACAAACTTTCTTTTCTTAGACTTTAACAATGAAACCTACAGGTTGTTCCACGTAAAAAGTTCTTGAAATACTTATAAATTTCTTGGAATATTCTCTTTGGATCTTAACACCCAAATATATAATCGATTTCACCCATATCGTTCATATCAAATGAATTTAAAATTCATGAGTTGACAGTTTTTACATACTCAAAACTACTTTCATCAAATAAATATCATCCACGTATAAGGAAAGCATTACAAATATTTCATCGTACTTCTTCTCATAGATTCTATGGCCTTCAGCGATCATGGTGAAATAAAATTAAATAACCATTTTATGAAATCTCAGGTACCACTGTCTTAAAGATTATTTTAGGACATAAATTGCACTCTTCAATTTACAAACTTTCTTTTCGTGGCCTTTAACAACGAAAACTACAGGTTGTTTTATGTAAATTTATCAATATTAAAAGTGGTCTTCATGTCTATTTTGTGTAATTCTAAAACAAAACGTGTAACAATAGTAAATAGTAAGCGAATTGAGGTAAACTTCACAACTGATTAAAAATCTTCCTCATAATTTATTTCAGCTTCTTGAGTAAACTATTTTTCCACCAATTATACTTTGTGTCTTACTATTGACCCATCTGACTTCTGTTTAACTTTGAGAATCCATTTGTTCTCAATATCTATGCGTCATTGAGGAAGGTCAACTAGATCCTAGGCCTTGTTATTTTTTATGGACTCTGATTCTTCTTTCATTAATTTTATCCATTCATGTTTTTCAAGATTTGATAAAGCCTCACCCATAGATTTAGGTTTATCCAATTCTGTGGGATATAACAACAAAACATAATTCTGGTCTCATAAGATCACTTAGGTACATATTTATCTGGTACTCTAACACAATTGAAGTTTAGATTTCTCTATAGGATTTTAGGATTCAAAGCACCAACTTTTAACTGAACTATTTCTTGATCTACTGTATTATCAGGTATGTCTAAGGACATTATCTGATCATCTAAATTCAATATTTTGTAAGGAGGCTCACTATAATTTATTTCACTCTTTTAGGGAAAATCATTCTCCATGAAAGTGACATCTTGTGATTCAATTTTAGTATTACTTCCATCCTCCAATTCACAATAAATAGATACCTATTAGAGTGTTTTGAGTATCTCATAAAGATACATTTTTTTCCTTTTGGATTTACTTTATCAAACTCACCAAAATGATATTTAATATATGTAGCACAACTCTACATTTGTAGTTCATTAAGGTTTGGTTCATTACGAGGTCATAGTACAAAAGAAGTGGAACATACTAATTTAGGAGGCACTTTATTCAATTGTAGGTTGTAGTCAATAACACCTCCCTAGAAGGAGAAAAGTAAGTATGTCTGGACTATCATGGAAATTTTCATATCCAACAATGTTTTCTTCTTTTTTTAAGCTAAACCTTATTGTTGAAGTGTATAAAGTAGTATTGAACTATTATGATCCAAACCAGGGCCTGTCCATGGTGGATATCTTGAGTCTGTCGTTGATCAGAGACCACCCCCTTTACATAGCAAAACAGAACATAATACAGCTAGCAACGGATGAGTTCTAAACATATAATAAGATAAGCTAGATTCCGAACATATAAAAACATAGGAAACTCCGTAAAAGAAATTTCAAAATTTCAACAACATCCCAATCCATAGTAATCCACAAAGCCTTTGAACAGACCAAAACCATTCTAAGTTGGGATATGCCCTCAATGATAGCCAAAAGAGTCTACGAGAAGTAGTCTAATACACAATGAAATAGGACTTTAAAATGACATCCCTCCCAGATAATAGAAGTTCGTCACTTAAAAGCTAACTACTGACAACCCAAAAATCTTATCACTGCATAAAAAAATAAGAAGTGTCTTTGGTTCCTAATATCACATGGGGATAGAGCGTTTAAAGATGGTAGCGGGGTGAGCACTGGTATGTAACTCAAGATAAGGTTAAAATAATGCCAGTTTATAATCCAGTCCAAACTTAATATGCATGTTCAATACATTCATACATATATATAAGATACTAGAATAGGGAAAAAGGTTTAGCATGAAAGTAACACATTAGCTTGGACTATGCAGCTTAACTATCATAAAAAGGCACCCACGAGCTATATTGGTTCATCTCCCCTACTGAAAGGGCTCTAGTATGTGTTAACCGCATGAGCCATCGGTATCAAGGAAGACTAGGGAATGCTCTAATCACACATCAATCCATAATACAAATAAATATCATTAATATAAGCCATGCATAAGGTCATTAAAACCAATATTCATGCTAGAAAACATTAGTTTCTAGTATCAGTCCTTTGGGACCTCTACCTTTACGGCTTAGCTACATGACCCATTATTCCAATTAAAATGGGTTTCATAGAACCCATCCATTTAACCAAGGAATTGACTACTAAGGCCCACTGTAGGTATTATCATACCGTTATGCTTGCAAGCTTATAATTATGTTATTACAATTTTATAAACAGGGGAAATGCCTCAACCCCCTTTGTTCATTAAATTAAGTTAGGGAAAGACTCGACCCATTTTAGTTATCAAGTCAACTTAGGGGAATGCCTCAACCCCCGAGCTTCCAATTTAATATGAAAACTGGCCAACAAGGCTTTCAAAATCATTTTTCATCCATTTAACCTTTTATGCAATGCAATAATATCGGTGAGTAAGTCAAACTATGTGATAAACCATATTCAAAGCCAATTACACAAGTGGGTTGAGGGAACACAATTTCCATAACAAATTTTCAATCCAAAATCATCAATTTGGTAGAATACCTTGATCCCCTTTTTCAATTCCCATACCCATGCACCCAATTAGTTCAAAAATCATTGATAAAGCATAAACAATGCATATAAACTCATGGGAGTTCAATTCAAGTGACACTCATTCCAAAACCCTCAAACCCATATTTATAAACCACAATTAAATCATATGAGTAACAATTTAAACACATGCTCTCCAATAAAAAAACTATGGGGAAGAGTAACATTCCTAATATTAAGAATTATTGAGAGAAATCAACCCTTTGACGCTCTTATTGCTAATTCCTTAGAAACCCTAGGTGGTCTTGACTTACGAATTTGGGAGATATTGAGAGAAAGTATTTGATGGTTAAGTGTTAAAAATATGGTCACCATAATTTTTTATGGTCGGGGGTCTTATGTAGGAAAAGAGAAAAATATCCAAAGTACCCTTAATAAAAAGCTGAAAAAATGGTCGCTGGTGATTACTGGTCACCCTACGACTCATAAGGATAGGTCACGAGTCGTTACCGCACTCATGGTCAAAACAGTAGCTTAGGGACCCCTTACTGGTGACCCTATGAGTCACACCATATGACTCGTAGTTGGACCTTATAGCATGTAGGTTCCAGTCGTAGTCAGGATAGAAACATTTAGGCACCATACTAGTTAGCTATGAAAGGCACACTATGACTCGTGAAGAGTCTTGATGACTCATTTGGTTTAATTCATCACCAAGGCATTGAAATGAGCAACCTTTACTGGTCACCCTATGATTTGGGGTCATATGACCCGTAATAATACCTTACGACTCGTAAAGTAAGTCATTGTTGGGGTAGCTTGTTCAAAAACTTAGGAATTTTCCAAGACCAAATATCTAAGGTGTTAAATTAACTATCTGGTAATACCTTTTTCAGTACATAATTCTTCAAACTATTTTGACAAATATTTACTACCTTTATGGGTTCTTAAAGTCTTTATACTTTTATTTAATTGATTCTCAACTTTATTCAAGTATTTTTTAAAGTATTCAAGTGCTTCTGATTTATGAGAAATCAAATAGACATAACTAAAGTGCGTGAATTCATAACTTAATGTAATGAAATATAAAGCACCAGAATTTCCATCACATTCATGTGATCATAAATATTAGAATAGGTTAATTATAGTTGGAACTCACCTCTTTTAGCCTTTCCAAATAGTTTATGCATAATCTTTCCAGTAAGATAATTTTCATATGTTGACATATCAATTATTTAGAAAGAACCTATGTGTCCTTCCTTTGCCAATCTATTCATCCTATCTTACCCGATTTGATCCAATCTCACATGCCATATAATAACATCAATATCATTATTACTGGAATAACATGTTATTACACAACAGTCAGCAAAATAGTCATAAGTTGAAGGATTACAATCTAAAACGATAAAAAATTAGAACAAAGTCCAAAACCATAAAAACATTGTCTAATGTTATTCTATAACCAACGACTAAAAAATAATTGAAACCAACATCTAAAATAATAGACATAAATACTAAGTCTTGTCAAATCTATAGAACATAGAGAATGACTACATTAAAGATAGACACTAGGAAAGTTCATTTTGTAAGTTCCAAACATTTTTACTTCAGCTCTTTTATTATTTCTACATAAGTCTACCTTGATCTAGGTGAAACTCTTCATGAATGTTTCTCAATCATGACTCATATGGTTGGTGGCTCCTAATTCTACAATCCATAATGGATAAGATTTAATTAATAAAGCACTACTACAAGCATATGTAGCACTTAGGGACATTTTTGGAAATGCTACCTTTTTCTTGTTAGGACAATCATGAGCAAAATGCCTAGAACTTTAAGACTATAGCACTTCATCTTACTCTTGTATTTTTTATAAAAAACATTTTCTATTCATGAAATTTGACTTGTTCTTTTCTCAGAAGGTCCTTCTTTAGTCTTATTACCCTTCCCATTCTCTTTAAAAATTTTCTTGCACTTGAATTTTCAAGATGTCTTACCACTTAATTATATCAAAGAGGCATTATAAATAGGACTAAGCTGCTAGTTTTCAAGTTCAACATGATCTGGAAACATCAAAAGAGTTTTGATACTATAATTGTAGGTTAAGTTAACCTTCAAATATTTACAACTATTAAGAAGAGACATGATCATTGCTTGAACTTGTTACTTATCAAAGAGAACATGACTAACACTGCGGAGTTGGGATATCATATTTGATATCAGCCTAAGGTGTTGTTTGATGTTTTGATCATGATGCTTCTTATAAGTGTCAAACTTGATATTGAGATATATAAGGAGGTTTGAACATGTATCTCCATATGTTCCTTTAAGTGTGTTCATATGGCATGAGTAGTAGGATATTCCTTACATTCATGAATGAGGTCATCAATAATAGAATTAACAATTATTCCATGTTTAGCAAAATCAGTCTTTTTTTAATCATTATACACTTCAAGATATCTTTTGTATTTTATAGTGTTACCATCTTATGGTTGACTTAAAACATGGTGCATACCATATTTTATGACTTCGGATGTCATGATTATCACCATTTAGTTTATCATCTTTTTTTAAGTCTGCAATAATACATTTGGATATCTTATCTATAAATGAGAGACAATCACACAAGTACATTTATCAATTATGCATGTGACTTAAACATTTAATCAAATCAATTTACATAAAGGTTTTAAACAGTATAAAATCAAAACAATATGTAAGTTTTCAGTCATCATCTATGAACTAAATATTTAACCAAAATTAGAAATTAATTTTATAATGTATATTTTAATGATGACTTTCATTTAAGTCTTAGTACATTAAAATAAATAAATGAAATTCATATAAAAAGAGAGAGAAATAACTTAATTCTTATATTATAGTGGATAAACAACTGAAAGTCATAAGTCAACAAAAGATAGAAATCCTTCCACATAACTTGGGAAAAATGTATATACACCCTAAAATGTTGGTGTAATGACCCAAAACATCATTATTATTAATTAGATGGTAAATCATTTTCCTAATTTCCTTTAGACCTAAAAATTTGAAAATTCAGGGTTGGCCTAGTTTTTTTTATATATTTTGAGTGTGTGGTGGTCTAGGAAAATATGAAGGTGATTAGAGAGTTGATTGGTACTTTTGAATTGATTTTATGTTATAGGATGCATTTAGAAAGTTGTAGAAATTTTCATTACATAAAATGAGTTAGCAGAACTCCTGTTATAACAATTACGACAAAAAGGTCAGTTCGTAATGTCAAAAATCAAAAAGTGTGTTGTGAAATGGTCAGAGCTGAGCCTCAATACCCAACTACTAGTTTGGTGTCACTGTCCCCACAAAAGTGTCATTGTAGTAGCATTTCTACTTCGGCAGAAGTGCGCTGCAATTACAGTCTATTTTGGCCTAGGTGCCACTGCAGTGACAAATCCTCTACTGCAGTAGTGCCACTACAATGACCAAACTATTGTTGTAGTAATGGAAGTGAAAAAAAAATCATTTTTTACCATTGCGGTGATGGAAATACAAAGAATTATTTTTTAAGTCAGAAAAATATTTTTCATTCCCATTATTCAAAAACTCATTCAAGGGCTAGGAAAAAGTAATTTTTCACCATTTAGAGGGGCGGTCCATCTTTGAGGTAATATTCTTACTCCTTAAACTTGAATTTGCTCTTTTACATCCTTATAGTTACAAGAATTAAAGTCTTAATTGAAATTGTTGTTAGCCATAAGTTTTGATTTCATGGATTTGGTGAGGAATACTGGTTTTATTAGTTGTTACTAGTCTTAGGGTGTTAGAAAACATTTGAGATTTAGTTTTCAAATCACATTAATATATTGTTGGATTAGGTTTCACACCAATACGATTATTAGATTGAATACCACACCAACTCTGGTACATGGATTCAGCTCATCCCATGAATCTCCTAGCTGAGAGCCACTATTAACTCTAGTGTGTGTGGACATCTTGCATGGATGAAATTATCATTTCATTTGAATATATATTTTGTGGTAATATTTTTGAAAGAATATGTATAACGACCTGAGACTACGCCCTAGTCGTCACACAGTGCTTACGACCATAAAGGACTACAAGCTAACCCATGAATGATATCTGCTGTGAGCACTGAACAATAATACTGAAATTAATACAAAAAAATGGTTTGAAATTCCATAAGGTTCAAAACATCTTAAATACTGATAAAATATAACATCAAAATCTAAAATAATGTCTAAAACTCTAGTTTGAAAAGCCTCTAACTAAATCTGTCTGAAAGTGGAGTTGATAGGACAATACCCCAACTAACTCTATCTACTAAAATATTACTACATTGAAGTACTAAAATAAAAGCTTATCCTCGATAAATGAGGACTCACTGCTAAATCTGCTACTGCTGGCTGAGTTTGGCTAAGCGCGGTCAGGAACCTGAGCGTTCAAACCTATAATATAAAATATCATAGCACAAGAAAGTATACGTCAGTATGTGGGAATGGACTAGTATGCTAAATGAGGTAACACTAAATGCAAGGGTTCATATGCATAAACAATAACTAACTAAATGATATAGAGTAACTGAATATAGGAGTACGCGTATACTATAACTGAGATTTTCTGAAGCTATGTACTAAGTTCTGAATACTGTATAACTGATATCTAAAATTACTGATAACTAAATTAATCATACTGATTGACTGTGTCTAATAGTCCTAATTTTGTAGAGCTGAACAGAGTTCTAAACTAAAGATTGAAATTAAAACTGTGGAAGGTAATCTTCTAACCAACATGCCCCTCTTTGAACTGATTGAGGTCCAACCTGTAACCCCAGTTGGAAGGGTCTAATACCATGCCATGGGTACTAAAATTGGTTGTGAGTCAAACCTAACTAAAAAGAAGATATTTTGTCAACCCTCACCGATAGAAAAACTCATAAGAGATGTGTCAACCCTTATCTAGCAGAAAGTTATCTCAACCTACGATGGCTACGTAGTTCTGTAACTCAGGTATTGCTACTAAGTGTCAAACCCTATACTAACAGGAATGCCCCTATCTTTGGATTGGCTCAGTGCTGAATCCTACTCCCAACTGAAAGACACTGAAATAATTATACTGAAATAGACTGGACTGATACAGATTTTACTGAGTTTTCCTAAATTCTGTAACTGACTGAGTTATACTAAGTTCAGTAATGGACTGAGAGTACTACTAATTATGACATAACTGATACTATTCTGTCACTGACACTGGCTCTAGGTAAACAGCTAAATTGTCAGTTCTTAAATACCCCCAGTACTCGATAGCATGAAAAGTAAAGAAAAACATCATCTTGAATAATATAACAATGTTCACTTGGTCATAATTCATTCATAGAGATATTTCATCAAACACTTGTAATGCATTAACTTGTACATATGCCAATATGTCATGATTGCATCATTTAAATCATATGGAAATTCTATCAAACACTTGGGGAGAACAACTTAACACACATAATCATGGATAACATATAAATGTGGCAACTACAATTCATATAATTCCCCATAAAAATACTAATCTAATTTCATGAATCATATAATAATCATGGATTAAAAACCAATTAACGTCATAGACCCATTAATCACTATGTAAATTCAAGGGTTTATCAAGATAATCATATATTCACAACACGTGCTATTCAATTTCATGAAACTTGCATTTAAATCATGGATTGAAACCTAACTAGTATCATGAACATGAATTCAATCTAATTCAAACATGGAAATCATAAATCTGAGATCTTGTATATTTAAAAAGGGATTCTTGGAATCTATGGGTGAAAGGAACCCACAGATGAACACCTAAGATACCTAAGAAGAAGAGTTCTTGAAGGTTCTTGGAGAGATTCTTGAGGATTGACCTTGATTCTTGAACTAGGGTTTTTGCCTCTTAAGAGAGATTGATTTAATTTGGAAAAAATTGAATGAATAATGGTGTAACTAGGTTTATTAGGGTTGAATTTCATATTAAAGGCTGACTAGGGACATATAAAAAGACTCAAATACCCCTAGAATGATTTAAAAACTCAAAACTTAAAATTGGAAATTAACTGAAAAATCTAGATCTGGGCCCTTAGCGCAACATAGTGCTATCGTGCCGTGTCACTGGAAAGTGGAAAACTAGGAATTGGACCATCAATGCAACGTGGTGGAATTGCATTACCCCTTGGATGCAACCTGGAAGTTCATCAAGATGCGGTGGGATCATGTTGATGTACTAAGAACTGAAAAAATATGAAACTAAGCTGTAGCGCGACACACCAGTATCGTGGTACCTCACTGGAAACTGACAATTGGGAAAAGGCTAGTGGAGTGACGTGGTGGTATCGTGTTGTCTCAATGGAAAATGACAAATTCCATTTGAACTGCCTCCACGATGCGCTAGAGTATTCGGTGGTACACTGTCTTACTAATATGGCTTTAACTTTTTGCTCGAGTGTCATATTTGGGAGAATTTGGTATCGATAGAAATCTTATTCAATTTCCCACACAATGAAAAGTCAAAATCTTGAAAATTACACATGTATAAAATTATATTCATATTGAAAGAAAGTTTTTGATATTTTTGGAATGAATTTAAGCTAGGTAAAAGTATGGGGTGTTTCAATATGGCTAAGTGCAATTGATGTAATTGTATACCAATAATCTTTATGAGATGAAGTATTATTATAGTATATTAGTTTGTCTACTAGTTGTGAGTTATGTCTTGATTGCTTCTTATCTACATTTAACTTACTTATTTTTTAGTTGCATCAGTCGATGATGTCTATCAGTACTTAATTGTGGAATAGATGCAACCTATACTCTTTTTTAGTAGAGTGATATAATATTCCAGCGGTTAAGATGAGACCTTGACACTAGTTTTTGACTCCAATATTGATTTAAGGATGAGAACTATGTCCAACAACCATTGGATCATCTTTACTTTGTATCCTTTTATTCTAGACTGTGATAGTTACTTTTAGTTTGTATTATTGATAATGATTTATATTTTGTTTTAGATATCTTTAGAGGTATTGTACGGTGTCTTTTGGATCCTATGGGTTGTAATAATTAGAGATACTTCTGCACTATCTTTTGATTTTTTATTTTAAATAAGTTAGTAATAAATCATTTGCTAGTATTGTGTATAGTGAGTTAGGTAGTATGTCACGACCTGAGACTACCTCCTAGTCGTAGCATGGTGCTCAAGGTTATGAGTGACCCCAAGCTAACCTATAATCTGGCACAAGCTATAAATACTGGGAGAAGATAACAAAATACTATGCAAAAGTCATTTAAAAGTATTTGATAATTAAAGCAATATCAAAGGTAACTAGAACACACTAGTAAAAAACATATCTAATTGTCTGAACGTCTGAAAGCCTCTAAACATGATGAGTTATTGGGACAGGTCCCTAACTAACACCGACTAACTAAAATAACAAGAAGTAAAAATGTCATAATGAATAACTAATAAAATTACTAGTCCTTGACTGATAAGGACTAACCATTGTTGTAGTTGAGTGGCACAGGAACGAACTAAGTGCGAGATGGGAGTTGAGAATTCAAACCTATGTTATAAGACAACATAGCACAATAGAGAGTATACGATCAGTACTTTGAATATACTAGTGTGTGAGATGGAAAACTAACTGAGATATATATATATACTGAACATGTATGCATGAACATGAAAATCGAATGATGACCAAGTATAAACATACATTGTGTGTCCGAATATTGAATACTTGGTCATACAAACCTGAACTAAACATAATTTGAATACTAAACAAAATTATGGGATCTAACATTAATCGACATACCCCAATCTGAGCTAATCGGTGTCCATCTTGTGACCCTAGTTGGAAGGGTGTCGGTACCTTGCCAAGGGTACCGACAATAGCTGGTATGGATTTACTAAACTGATGTCTCGAAGGACTAGGGTGTCATTCCTCTACTGGTGGGTGACACCTTATAACCTATGCTGGCAACATAGTTTTGGAACTTCAAGACTTTTACTAAAGATCTTGATCCTCAACTAGTGGGTGAGCCTTCATCCCTGTGTTCACTCAATTCTAAGTCTTACTCCCAACTGAACTGAAAATGATTTTGATAACATGCTTAACATGGCTAATATTGACAAATTCTCAATATGATAATATTCTAAATTTAATAATTCTAGCAGGCTCTGAGTGACTTATAGCATAAAATCTATTACATGCATGAAAATCTATGTATCAGGTAATAATGGAACTAACCATGGTATGGAAAATCATGAATAACACTCAATATTGATATAATTGATCATGATGTAGACATTTTCATTATCAAACATATGGTAACACAATTCTTATGAAGGAACATATTTTCATGGTTCATAGTCAAAACAATTGAGAGAAAATTCATAAAATTCATGGTTAACTTTGAATCCCATAAAAAAAAGAGTTTTACACTTGTAAAGGAGTTTTGGGACTCATGGGCGGAAGGGACCTATTGATGAAATCCCACATACCTGAGAATAGATGCCTTAGTGAAATCATTGAAGTTGATTTTGTTCTTAGGAAACCTTAGTTTTCTCTTGAGGAAGAAGGGAATTGGTTTATTTTACTTAGAGAAGTGATTTCTAAAGTTATGAGGTGTTAGGGTAGTTTTATCCACCAATAACTGATGTTAGGGTACCCAAATGATGTGGGTTTGGGGTTAAAAAGGGTTGAAATTACAAAAAAAACCTTATTAAAAATGGGCAGGAATTATGTTCCCAGTCATTACGACTCACCTCATGACTTGTTACGACTGATCATGAGTCGTGGTTTGAGTCATAACCTATAACCCTAAGGTCTGGGTTTCTTTCTTCTATGACTATAAACTTCCTCCCATGACTCGTTACGACTGACTACGAGTCGTTAGGTAGAGTCATAGTCTAAGACTTGACTCTTGGATCCTTTACTTGTCATGCTACGGGTCCACACAATGACTGCTAATGTCCGACTATAAGTCGTATGCTGGACTCATAAAAACTGGAATAGATTCTAGGTTGAACATTATTGTGACTATGAATCCCTCCTAGTGACTCGTAATATCGGATTATGAATCGTGGAGTAGAGTCGTGGTCACTAGGCTAAAACTAAAGGTTCTTTCTGTTGCAACTAGGACTACTTGTAATGACTCATAATATTAGATTATGGGTGATCACCTGAGACATAGCCACTGGCAGATGACTGACACTTAAAGGGAAAATTGCATAACTTCTTTCCATAATATCAAATCAAGGAGACACTTGTGGTGTTGGAAATCCAACTTAGGGGCCTATCTTTTGTGGGGTTTAGAGCTTGAAAATTTGGGGTATTACAATAGCTCCCACTTGGGATCATTTTTCTCTGAATGAAATTGTCTTATATGGGGTACTAGGAAAAATTGAGATTGGTCACTAAACATTTATGAACTGAATCATGAATAACTATCTTAATCTGAAACATGAAGCATGGACTAAACTGAACTCGTGAATGCATGATATGACATTAGGATGGCTGGATAACTGAGATAGGAAATGAGAGAATTAATTAATTAAGAAAACCATTACCTCAAGCTGAATCAAGATTCTAAAACAAAAGGTAGGGGTACTTGGCTAGCATATTAGCTTCTACTTTCCAAGTAACTCCCTCAACTGATTGATTTCTCCGCTGAACTTTTGCTAAACAAGCTCTTTACTTCTTAACCTACAAATCTGATGATCAAGTATCTTAACTAGGAATTTTTCATAGGAGAGGCTATCATCCACGTCCATACTCTTTAAAGGAACGACAGAAGCTAGATCACTAATGTATTTCTTCAATGAGTAGACATGGAAACCCGAATGTACTGATGATAAATCTATAGGCATGTCCAATTTATATGCTACCTTTCCCAATTGGCTCAAAATCTTATATGGGCCAACATAGCAGGGACTTAGCTTCCCCTTCTTACCAAACCTTTTTACCCCTTTCATGGGAGAAATTTTCAAATACACCAAGTCAGCAACTTCAAATTCAAGCTCCCTCATCCTCACATCTGCATTGGATTTTTATTAACTCTGGGCTGTCTTCATCCTTTCTAAGAATAACTAAACCTTCTTTATTACCTCATACACTGAGTCTGGCCCTATCAAAGTAGCTTTGCCAACCTTAAAAGAACCTATAGGATACCTATACCTCCTACCATAAAGAGCCTCAAATGGAGCCATCTGAACACTAGAGTGATAGCTGTTATTGTACGCAAACTCAATTAAAGGAAAGTGATCATCCCAACTACCCTTGAAATCAATAACACCGGCCCTCAAAATGTCCTCTAAGGTCTTTCTAACCATCTTTCTAGGGGTGAAAAGTCCTATTGAGATAAACTTAGGCACCAAGACCTTTCAGTAAAGCCTTTAAAAAATGAGAGGTAAACTAAGTACCTCTATCTGAAAAAATGGTCAATGGGACTCCATGTAACTTTACCAACTCTCTGAGATTGAGTCTAGAATAAAACTCAATAGAATATGAAGTATGGACTGGCAAGAATGGGATGACTAGGTCATTTTATCCACAAAGACCCAAATTGAATCATGCTGACAACCCATATAAAGTAACCCTGTAACAAAGTCCATATTCACCACTTTCCACTTTCAAGTGGGGATGATAAATTCCTAAAGCATACCACTGGGCCTCTGGTGCTCAACCTTAACCTGCTGACAATTTGGACACTTAGCCACAAATTTCACAATTTTCTTCTTCATACCATTCCACCAATATACTTCTTGCAAATTATGATACATATTAGTGGCTCTTGCGTGAATCGAATATCATGAACCATGAACCTTTGCTAACATTTGCTGCCTTAAATCACTCACATTCAAAACACATTACCTTCCCTTTCAATGAAGTACACCATCTCCCCCTCGGGAGAAAACCTAAACATTCTAATCCTGAGCTACCTTTTTTAACTTAGCCAAAATAGGATCCCTATTTTGTTTCTCTTTTACCTCAAAAACCAAGGAAGATTATGAACCATTCTGAACCCAAACTCTACCTTCGGCTGAACCAACAAATCAAACACCCATTCTATCAAGCTTGTGAACCTCACAGACTATTTCTTACTTATTATCCTCAACATAGGCAACACTTCTTATAGACAATCTACTAAGGACATCGGCCATAACATTGGCCTTACCCGGATGATACGTCACACTCATATTATAGTTTTTTAAAAATTCTAACTACATTCTCTGACAAAGATTTTGATCTTTCTTCGTGAATACATACTATAAACTCTTATGATTACGTCAACATAAACCCTATAAAGTTAATATCTCTTAATATTTAAGGCAAAAATAACTACTGCCAACTCAAGAATGTGAGTTGGGTAGTTCTTATAGTGAGGTTTGAGATGTTTAGAGTAATACGCTATAACCTTGCCCCGCTTCATCAACACACAACCAAGACCAACTCTAGAAGCATTACAATATACTACAAAAACATTTGAACCCTCTAGTAGGGTCAAAACTGGAGTGGCAGTGAGTCGAGTCTTATACTCCTAAAAACTCTTCTCACAAGAATATGACCACTAAAATTTGAGTTTCTTCTTAGTCAATCTAGACATATGATAAGAAACATAGGAAAATTCTTCAGCAAATCATCTATAGTAACTGGATAAACCCAAGAACTCCTAATGTCTGATGGAGAGATGGGTCTAGCCTAGTTTTGTACAACTTTTATCTTTTGAGAATCAACTCGAATACCATCACTAGATATGATGTGACCAAGGAAATCTACAAATTTCAACAAGAATTCACACTTGTTGAACTTAATGTATAACTGATCATCCTTAAGTTCTACAAAATAATCCTCAAATAGTTTTTATGCTGACCTTCACTACGAGAATAGACGAGGATATCATCTATGAAGATAATGAAAAACATGTCCAAGTACTACTTGAACACTCTGTTCATTAAGTCCATAATGGTTGCAGGAGAATTCGTTAGTCTAAAAGACATATCTACAAATTCAAAGTGACCATACTGAGTTTTGAAGGCTGTCTTTGAAATGTCACTTTCTCTAACTCTGAGTTGTTGATAGCCGGATCTAAAGTCTATTTTAGAGAAACAATGTGCACCCTGAAGTTGGTCAAACAATTCATCAATTCTAGGGAGAGAATACTTATTATTGATTATGACTTTGTTTAGCTGGCGATAGTCAATGCATATTATGAGAGAATTATCTTTCTTACATGTGAAGAGACCTAACGGGGAAACACTAGGCTTGATAAAGACCTTATCTAAGAGATCTTTCAGTTATTCTTCCAATTCCTTAAGCTTAGCTGGAGCCATTATGTAAGGTGGAATTCAAAATAGGTTGGCTTTCTTGAAAGAGATTTATTTTGAAGTTAATTTCCCCCTCAAAAGAAACTCCGGGGAGATCTTCAGGAAATACTTCTTGAAACTCATTAACTACTAGAACTAATTCAAGACTTGGAATCTAAGAATTTGAGTCCTTGACTTAGAAAAGATGATAGATGCAACCTTTAGAGATCACCTTTCTTGCCTTAATATAGGAGGTGAATGGACTAATAGGCATTGAGGTACTACCCTTCTATTCTATGAATGGCTCATCAGGAAACTGGAACTGGACTATTCTATTTCTATAATCAACTTAGGCATAGCAAGAGTGGAGCCAATCCATGCCAAGGATGATATCAAAATTGGTCATCTCCAACTCTACAAGATCGATTGAGGTGACCTTTTGGGATACTGTGACTAGGCAAGTTCTGTAGAGTCATTTGGCTATAATGGAAAGAAGATTTCTACAAGAATTTTGGTACTAGCTCTAAAATCTACTATTATATAGGGAGTCACGAAGAAAAATGTGGCACTAGGGTCTAATAATGCATATACATGAATGTGGAATACTTGTAACATGCTAATAACCAAATCAGTAGAAATTTCCTCATCCTGTAGAGTTTGAAGGTTAGGTCAATTCTAGCACTAGCCACTAGTAGCACCGGAAGAGGCACCCTGCTGAGTCAGGTGACCTACTAGAGATAATTAAAAGTTAGCCTGACCTTACTAATAAAGATCCTAACCCCTCTAGGCAGCTACTAGGTAATCCCTTATTCTGTGGCCCATCTTACCACACCTAAAACAAGCATCACTATCTGCCATGCACTCACCCTTGTGGTTTTTACCACACCACCTATAGATTAGGTTAGGGTAACTACTATTTATGCTATCCAAGGATTTAGAACCTGGTGCTCTATCCCGATTGTCCTATCTGAACTTAGGCACTAGAAAACTGACAGAAGATAGAGCTGGAGCTAAGGATTTTTGGCATAACTGAGGATGGTTACCACCTTCTAACCTCTGTTGGGAGAAGTTAAATTTATTCTCCCTTTCCTTTTCTTTGAGATTCTCCTCCTAAATATGTTAAGCATAAACTATCAATCTAGAAAGGTCCATCTCTTTAATCAACATAGTTATCCTACACTCTTTGACAACATCTTCTGAAACACTAGATACGAACTTAGTCATCCTAGCCTTAGAATTATCTACCATAGTTAGAGCATATCTTGCTAACTAGGTGAACTTGAGTAAATACTCCTTCACGCTCTTTTTACCCTACTTCAAATTAATAAACTCTTGTACCTTAACCTCTCTCAACTTGAGTTGGAAGAACCAGTCCAAGAAAAAAGTAACAAACTCCTCCCACTCTACAAGACCTATATTGGCACCTTTATCCTTCTTAAACTACTTGCCCAAGGTGAAATCCACCCTTTAAAATTGGTAAGAAGCTAAGTCGGTGCTCTCACTTGGGGTAACACTAATAATATCAGTCACCTTCTGCATATAGTCTAAAAACTTGTATGCATCCTCCATAGACTTTGATCCAGATAATACTGGGGATTCATCGAGGTAAGATCCCATATTCTGGCTGCTATTATGCTCATCAAAGAATTGGTTGGGACAATGACCTGCTAATTGTTTTGGGTGGGCTAAGTAGTGAAAATAGCCATTGAATTCAACGTGACAGACCTACTTATTCAGAGGGTCCTTAGGAACATATGGTAGTGTGGGCTTGTCCCAATTTCTCCTTTCATTAGACCTTCTAAGATTCATTTCTATAAATGGTAGATAATGAATTAGAAGAAGGAGTTTAATAGAGCTCGTGCTCTATCAAACTATATGAATACTGAAAGAGGGGATACTTTTCTAAAATGTTTCATAGCTCTCACCCATAAGTGTGTCATGCTTCACACCCATGAATAAGACTCTACTTAACATGGCTTTTAAATACCCTAGGACTCTTTAAACTTTATGCTATGATACCAAGTTTGTCAGAACTCAAGACTATCTTTAGTCGTAACACGATGCTCAAGGTCACAAGTGAACCCAAGATAACCCATGATCTGGTGCAAGCTATAAATACTAAGAAAAGACAACATAATATTATACAAAAGTCATTTAAAAGTATTTGATAATCAAAGAAATATGAAAGGTAACTAGAACACACCATTGAAAAATATGTCTAATCATCTGACTGTCTAAATGCCTTTAAACATGGTGAGTTATTGGGATGGGTCCCCAACTAACTCTAACTAAAAAAAATAGTATAAAGTAAAAATATTGAATTGAATAGATAATAAAATAACTAGTCCTTGGCTCATAAAGACTCATCAATGCTTCAGCTTAATGGCACAGGAATGAACTAAGTACAAGTTGGGAACTAAGCATCCAAACCTATGTTATAAGGAAACATAGCACAAAAGAGAGTATGTAATCAGTACTTTAAATGTACTAGTATGTGATATGGGAAACTAACTGAGATACATATATATAGTGAATAGGAAAGTCAATTGCTAGACCAAGTATAAATATATGTTCTGTGTCTGAATAACTGAATGACTAAATATGGAACGCTTGGTCATGCGAACCTGAATTGAACATAATTTGAATACTGAAATATAATTGTGGGAGCTAATTGGGGTCCAACCTATGACCCTAGTAGAAGGATGCCGGTACCTTGCCAAGGGTACAAACATTGGCTGGTGTAGATCCATTAAACTGATGTCCTGAAGAACTAGGGTGTCAGTCCTATATTGGTAGGTGACCCCTATTAGGGTGTTAGTCCTCAACTGGTGGGTCATTCCTCATAACCTACGTAGGAAATGTAGTTCTAGAACTTAGGGACTTCTACTTTGGCTGAGTCCTCAACTATTGGGTAAGTCTTCATGCTTGCATTCACTTAGTACTAAGTCCTACTCCTAACAGAACTAACACTGATGATGATAACATGCTTATCATAACTGATACTGGTAAATGCTCAGCCTGATAATATTCCAAATTTAATGATACAATCATGCTCTAAGTGACTTGTAACCTAAAATTTATAACATGCATAAAAATCTAGTATCGGGTGTTTATAAACCACCAACACTTACTAATGCAGAATGATCATGGTAATTATGGAACTAAGCATGGTATGGAAAATCATGAATAACACTCAATATTTAATTAAATAATCATGATGTAGACATTTGCATTATCACACATATGGTAACACAATTCTCATAAGGGAACATATTCTTATGGTTCATAGTCAAAAAAATTATAGAAAATTTATAAAATTCATGGTTAACTTTGAATCCCATAAAATAGAAAGATTTTTACACTTGTAAATTTAGGGAGCTCTTTGGACTCAATAGGTGGAAGGGACCCATTGATGAAATCCCATATACTTGAGAATAGATACATTGATGAAATCCTTAAAGTTGACATTGTTCTTGGGAAACCCTAGTTTGCTCTTCAGGAAGAAGGGAATAACTTTATTTTGATATGAGAAGTGATTTCTTAATTTATGAGGTCTTAGAGTAGTTTAATCCACCATTAACTGATGTTGGGGTACCCAAACGATGTGGATTTGTGGTTAAAAAGGGTGGATTTACTGAAAAGCCCTTATTAAAAACATACAAAAAAAATTCCTAGTTGTTAAGACTCACCTTATGACTCGTTACGACTGGTCAGGAGTCATGGTCTAGTTTTAACCTAGAACCCTAAGATCTGGGGTTCTTTCAGCAATGACTATGAACTTTTTCCTATGACTCGTTAAGACTGACTACAAATCCTTAGGTGGAGTCGTAGTCTGACGCTTGATTCTTGGATCCTTTACTATTTCAGCTATGGGTCCATACAATGACTCATAATGTCTGACTATGAGTAATGTGCTGGAATCATTACTAGAATGGATTCTTGATTAACACTATTGTGATTATGAGTCCTTCCTAGCGACTTGTAATATCTGATTACAAATTGTAGAGTAAAGTCATGGTCACTGGATTGAAACTAAAGGTTCTTTCTGTTGTGACTATGACTACTCATAATGACTCGTAATGTCTGATTACGGGTTGTCACATGAGCCGTAGCCACTAACAGCTGACTAACACTTAAAGGGAAAACTGTATAATTTCTTGCCATAATATCAGATAGAGGTGAGACTTGCGGCATTGGAAAGCCAACTTAGTTTCCTATTGAGGTGTTTTAAGCTTTAAAATTTAAGGTATTACATAGTATTTAATTGACGAAGGTGAATTTTAAAATTATTTTGGTAATCAATTAAGGGTTGGGTTAGATGATTCTCCCACTATAGGGTTAGGGTGGGTGCAGCTAATGATTGGATGGGTAATGACAAATATGTATAAAAGCTCAGAGTTCATCAATCTCATAATACAAATAGGTTTAATAGAGTCTTTTAGAATGGCACAGTGATGTTTATACTTTTCTTTGAGAGGCTAGACGACTTTAGGAGTAATTTTTACTTCTTTCTTCATTTCGTGCTAGTGCTTGATTGCAATTGGTATTTGGTGATCAAATTGATATATGTACTCATTCATTCTTATTTTTTAGATGGTGAACACTTGTTCCACCAGAGCAATAGTAGGTGTAGCAGTTCCAACGCCAGGACAAGCACCGACTGTTGAAGCCATAATTTAGGGCATACTTTTAATTAAGGGTAGTGTGAGGAGAGGAAGACATTGGGAAGAACTTATCAAGGGCTGATCTCGAGTAGGTGGAGATTGTCTCGACAGAGGTCACCTAAAGTATGATTCTCCTAACATAGTTTATAATGAAGAGGTGGTAGTTGAGGGGGAGAAAGTAGTGGTTATAGAGAATATGGAATTGGTGTAGAATAGTGCAGATCAGGTGCCTATGTCCTTAGAGTTGGTTCAATAAATATTGGGATTTTTGAATATTTTGGTGGGTACTAGTACTATTCCATTAAGTATTACATTTTTGTCCCATCTTTACAATATGTTGCTGCTATAACACCTTAGATAAATGAGGTCTTTGAGATAGGGTATTTTTTCAATAGATATTGGGATCGATTATGACTTATGACGAGCATAAGCTATTTTGTAAATTCATGAAGATAAAACCTATATTATTTTAAAAGGATGAGTTAAATGATGCATTTGAGTTCTTGATTGACTGTCACAGGCATCTACATAAAATGGGGGTTGTAGAGACGGATGGTGTGGAGTATGTGACATTTCAATTATAGGGGCCGGTCAAGAAATGGTGGAGGTTCCACTCACTTGGTCTCAATTTCATAATGTGTTATTTGAGAAGTATGTTCCTCATACCTATCAGGATATAAAAATGGATGAGTTCCTAAGACCTGAACAAGGTGATATGTCTATAGCAGCCTATGTGTCCATGTGTCATGCCTTGTCTCACAATGCATTGCAGCTGATTACTTTAGAGGAAAAAAGGATTAGGTATATTATAAAGTTTTTGAACAGGGGTCTTTAGTTGACTGCGCTATAAGTGGCTACCTACATAATGACTTTCAAAAAGTAGTGGAGTTTATGAAGAAGGTAGAAGGGGTTAAGAAATAAGGATAGGTGAAGGCAAAGAAAAAATGGCCCAAAAATTAGATCATATTAGTTGTATTTATCGAGGGTTCATGGTTTGCAGGATTACTATTCTCCACCATTTTATTCAGCTAAGCCTGTGGTTGCAGGGGGGCCATTAGTGGTCAATTATCATACCTCCTAGGCAGATAGTTATACAGCTTTAACATCTTTAATCTAGTGATCTACCTTAGACATTCGATGCCGTGAGTATAGGGGACTGGGTCATACTTAGAGGTTTTGTCCTAAGTACTTATCTATAGGATCGTTGACTCAACGCCATCTTCTAGAGCCTTTATTCCAATAGGTCATTATGATGGAGGATATGGTAGGGGTTATCTATATGGTGGGTGATGCGATGCTAAAAATCACTTTATTTTACCATCATTCCCCTCATATTTGTTCTGTTTTTACTATTTTATTAAGCTTAAATAATATGATTTATGCTTTTATTTCATGATTCGCTTATATAGGAGTGTATTGAGGTATTTGTAGCTTAATCAACAACAGAAAGAGTATCTAGGAACCAAAAGAAAACAAGAAAGAATATATGTCCCGATGCATGAAAAAACGTGTGCGGAAGGGCAAATATTATTATTCCTTGCACCATTGCTGCAAAGAAAGTAGTGGCACAAATTTGTGCTTCTGTTAGGAAAGGCTTGCACCAGTCACCCAAACCAAGGAGTGGCACAAGTTTAGCACTAGTCTGAATTTTAGGTTGTTCCTTGCGCTACAGCTCCACTTTTGGCATTGGTTTTTGACTATCTAAGGGCTTCTAAACTCTATATAATCCCCCTTTACACATTTTTTGTAGAAAAAAACTAATTTGGGGAAGACAAAGGCTAGGGAAAATCTCAATAACAAAGGTTAATTTATTTCTCTTGCTTTATTTCCAATTTTTACCTTGTAAACTCGTGAAATCTCTTGTTTCAAAGATCTTCATGAGTACCTAAACCTATTAATTTATAGGGTTATGGTTGAACATGAAAGTTGTGGCTTGAAAGTCATATTATCTATTTTTTTTCCATCCATTGAGTTATTTATTTATTCTAGCTTTCAATTTAGTCATTTGACTGATCACCTTGCTAATAGTATTTAGGGCTTGTTTGTTGGACTTGAAATAGGGAAAGTCAAGTGCAAAAAGAAGAAATAGGGCTAGTTTGTAAACCTTATAGGAAAAGGGAATCGATTCATCACTGAGGATAGAAATATACCTTGTGACCTAGCTTAGTTTATACATGTGATATGTTTATGCATTTCACTTACTGACGACCATAGAAATATAGGCATTAGGGATAGTCGAGTAGGCTTAGATTTGTTGGGAAAATGCTCAATATAGCTATAACTAACCTACAACTATTGACTCAGAAAAGCAGGGTAGACGAATAATTAGATACTGGAACTAGATTGTCAAGACACCGTGTTGTGTTCTTTTGCACATGGAAGTGTATGTGGTCAGACATGTATGTAAGTATAGATATCGTACCCATAGGGATTTGATGAATTGACATTCTAATTTGAATTCATATTCGAGCTATTCAGTAGGTGACCAACAACAAAGAGTGATTAGTGTGTTTTAAACGTAAATAAAAAAAATTGTAAGCAAGTTGTAGATTGGTAGTGTTGTACATCATATTTGAGAAAATATCTAGGGTTACGGTAGTTTGACAATCCAGTTGTGCCATTCAAATGTTCATCTAATTTTCTTTCATGAGTTACTTGTTGCATGTTAATTGTTTCTATATTGAGCATTTTTCCAACAACCCAAAGGCTACTCGACTATCCCTAACATCTATATTTCTATGGTTGTCGGTTAATAGTGAATGGCATACAGAAATCGTCTGTATCAACTAAACTAGGTCATAGGGTATATTTCTATCCTTAATGAGGAATTGATTCTCGTTCCCTATAAGGTTCACAAACAAGCCCTGTTTCCTCTTCTTACATTTGTAGTTCATTTTTTCAAGTCCAACAAACAATCCCTAGATAAGATTCTCAAGGTGATCAGTCGCGAATAATTTAAAGCAAAAAGAAATTATTAACTCAATAGATGGAAACAAAGAATAAATAATATAATTTTCAAGCCACAACTTTCATGTCAAACTACAACCCTAGAAATTAAGAGGTTTAGCTACTCATGAATCTCTTTGGAAGAAGAGATTTCATGAGTTTACAAGGAAAAAAATCAAAAATAAAATACAAGAAATAAATTCAACCTTGTTCATGAGCTTTGCCCTAGCCTTTGACTTCCCCAAATAAGTTCTCCCTATACAAAATGTGTGAGGGTCCTTTATATCAAGTTTAGAAACCCATAAAATGTCAAAATCAATCTCAATCGGGTTAGAATAAGTTCGTTACACGACATAGTACAAAAGAGGAGTTGTGGCGCAAAGAACAACCTAAAATTTAGACCAGTAGCTAAACTTGTGCCACTCCTTGCTTTTGGTGAGTGGAGCAAGACTTTCTTGATCGCAGGACAAATCTGTGCCACTACTTGTTTTGCAGCAGTGGTGCAAAAAATAATATTTTCTGCCCTTCCACGCTCGTTTTGCAATGCATTACGACGTAGATTCTTCCTTGGTTTATTTTGGTTCCTTGATTCTCTTTTTCTTATTGTTTAAGCTTCAAATACCTCAAAAAACTACTATATAAGCATATCATGAAACTCAAGCATAAATCACATTATTTAAGATCACGACAACACCAAAAATAGAACAAATGTGAGGTGAAATATGGTAAAATAAGGTGATTTTTAGCCTCGCATCAACACCCCACACTTAAACCCTTCTTCGTCTTCGCGTAAGCTATTAACTCATGAAATAAACTCTTCTACAACTACATCCATTTAAACAAGATTACTAAAGCTAAGACTACAACGACTACAGTAGATAACAAGATCTTATTAAACATGTTTCGTTCATACCATACATTTAAACAACTACTCCAAGAACTCTTAACCTTATGAATCGACTATATGATATTTGAAAAATCATACATTTAAACCCATCAAGAGATCAAATACTTTACCTATACATTTTCAACCACGTGCCCTTACAATCAAAGAGTAGCCCATATTCACTCACAAGTATAGAAACTAAAGCTAGAATAGGTATAGGTATAAGTATTGACTCACTCTCAAAAGGAATTTAACCTACAATATATGATGAACCATAAGCTTGCCCTTAGTACACTACTACACTAATATAGGAATGTCAAATCTAAGATCAAGCAGGACTTTTCAGGTTGTAATGTAGTCTAAGGGATGGGTAGGAATAATTTTGTCTTAAATAGTGACTATCTTCCCTAAGAACTTTAATAAATTAAAAAAAATATTGGTTCCTCACTCTTTAATCAACCAACAGTGTCTTCTACTCTTCTCACCCATAGATTTATTTAATTTTCCATCTCTTTAAGCAAGTCTACATACCATTAGTAAGGTGTGCACAATTATCAAACACTTTTTTAAAAATCTTTTATTCTTTTCCTGCTCTCAATCAATAGCATATGAATTTTTGTAATGACTTGCACCCTTAGATTTTTCTACAGGCTTCCCACCTCAACTATCTCCCTTTACTCAATTCTCACTCCTTCTAATTCTTTTTTTTCAATTAAAGTGCTTAGGAGTTTTGGATTAAATTAAAAGTTTATTAAAAGAAAAGGATTAAGTTTCATATGTGTCAAGGAGTAGGCAAAATGATTAATGGGGATAACTATGATCATAAATTGTGGGTAGATAAAGCAAAGGATAAAAATAGGTTTATCAAAGAAACACCTATATTATCTCCTAAACTAAACATTCCTCATTTCGCTTTGCAAACATATAGGGCAATTTTAGACACCAATATAAAAGCACAAACTATCAACAAATGCCTCACTCACATGGCACATGTTCAACTCAAGAAGGATCCATATAAAATCTAAGGCTTCATTTATTAGCACTTAATAGAGGTCTGAATCTGAATGGTTCGGACTTCAAACCATTAAGTGCATTTATTTTTTATTAAGATTATGACTCTTAATATGTCTGAATAGTTCATATTAGGAACCAAGTTTTAATGTCATTAAGAGGTATTCTTGTTTTGGATGATATTCACCATCACTCTATCCACAATCACCAGTCATCACTACTACCACATCTTTTGCCACCATTATTGTCAACTACCACCCACCACCACCATACACTGTCATCACAAGCCACTTTCACTATCTCAGCCACCATTGACAACCAATATCACTACCAACCACTATTGTCATCTGCTACAAAATCTACTACCTCCATTATTGTAATTATATCCACCGTCACTGCAAATGCTAATACTAATTACAACACCACCACTATCATCAACCAGTATCGACTAATCCCTACTATTGAGAAACTCATTTATCACAACTAGCACTATCGCTAAATACTACTAACACATCATCAACCTTCATACATTCTTCGGCCACTACCAATAGCATTGTCACCAGTATCGCCACCTCTACAACCACTTCAACCACTACCATCACTATAATATATCTCTATTAACAACCATTAACACTATCATAGCCAACAATGTCTCCAACTACCACCAACACATCATCAAACATCACACATTCATTTATCATCCATCACAATCAGCACCTCTAATAACTAACATCAACCAACTTCACATCACAACTATCAATCGCCACTATCATAACAGTCACTACAATATCAATGATCTCTATCATCACAACTATTACCCCCAATATAGCTAGTCACTAACATCAATCATTACCATCACCACTACCACCATACAAACTATCCCGACTATCACCAACAAAAATAATTTTTTTCAATCAAATAATAATTTTATTATATTAAATTTAATATTTCAATATATAATTTTTTTAATTGAATTATATTTTTATTATATATAAATAAATAAATAAATTTTGCACATTTAGATATTGAAAAATAAATAGTAATAATCATTTAGTTTTTAGATCTAGAGACAATATCTTAATCGTTCAGATGTGCATTCAGATTAAGATATTTAAATCTTAATAAAAATAAATACAACCTAAATCAAGCAAATAATAAGAGTTAAAATTTAAGCTAAAAATCACATATGAGTCAATTAAAACTGTCTAAGTGTCTCAAAAGAAGTCATTCAAATATTTTTTCCAAAAGATGCTTCTAATCTACATCATTCAGTCATGTGTAGTCCTAAAGACTATCTGGCTCCTAACGAGTAAATCTTCCATCAAGATGGTCGTCGACCATATATCATTGGAAAGAGTCATTCTGCCTAATAAGAAAAAAAAAACTAATTTAATAATAATTAAAAAAATGTCAGCTCAAAGGGCCTCCCTAGAAAAAAAAACAAAAAAAAACAAAGGGTAGGTGAAGTATACTCTACTGAAGAACTAAAAAGCTAACAACCAACACAAATTATTCAAATCTATAAAACAAAAAAACTTTGTGTTTTTAATTATCTAATTTTTGTTTGCACAATTACTCAACAAAAAAAATAATAAAATACAAAGCAACTCCTATAATATACTTCACCCTTAACCAATATCGGAAGAATCCTACCCCACACTTAAAGTCATGTTTTGTCCCCAAAACATTAATCAGAATACAAAAATGGTTAAAAATACTCCCTGAAGCCCTCTAAGTCCTAGCTAGTAGCATTCTTCCTTAATATTTGCATCAAAGGGGTGAATGACCCGTACTTAAGCTTTATCCATGCTTGTTAACTTCCAAATTTGGGTACTCAGACTTCCCATATCTACATAAATCAAAAACAACAAAGAAAATAGAAACCAAATGTGACACTATAAATATAAAACACTATTACAACTTGGGTTTCCTCCTAAGTAGTGCCTAATTTAACATCATGGCACGATGTCAGTCAAAGTTAACCAAATTCTCCCAATATTTTATTCACATATAATGCAACTTTGATCTCTTATTCACTCTAGGAGGATCACAATTATTATTCACTCTCTTTTTCTTTGGATCTTCTATTTTTTTGGACCTACACTCTTCCACCCCACACTTATCATTAACCATCTTTGGGATCATACACAAGTTTTTATTGTATTAAGAAGCAGCAAGTGACTTATATAATTTAAATATCTCCTCCTTATCATAGATCCTTATATTAATGTCCTTTTTTTCACATCTATCAAGGCTTCATAGATGGTAAAGAATGGCATCCTAATCTTTTCGAATAAACGCAAGAACAATTTGCTAATTATAAAGTGCTAAGGGCATTAAGTTTATACATGCCCCAAGATCTTTGAGATTTTTGGGAAGCTTGTTCATAACCGTCGGACAACACTGTTCAGTGAGTGCAACCATCTCAAACTCTACATGCCTTCTCTTTCCAGCACCACCTCTGTCAAGTATTTCTCATATTCTAGCATGTCCCTCAATGCATAAAATAATGGAATAATGATGTAAAGTTGTTTGAAAATACCTTTTTAAAATTTGTATCCTTCTTGCTTTTCTAAAATCTTTATGGAAATTGTGGTGGAGGTCTCTCAACCACGATCTTAGGCTACTTAACAACCTCTCTTTCTGTTTTTTTACTTTGGACAAGTCATACCTCTAGAGTTGGTGTGTTGGGATCAACCTTTATGGGAAAAAAGATGGATGCTTACATTTACCTCAGCTAGTTATTCTCCCCTTTGGAGACTCTTCATTCGGCAACTCTATACTTACATCTTGACATTTTTGTCTAGAACAATCTTTAACCAGCTGTCTTCTATTCCTAAGTAAGATTGCCATTACCTGTTTAGTATTATTCTCTATATCACTCAGTAGTGCACCTGCTAGTTTTGCAAGTTGTAATGAAGCTAGTTAGCCCAGTTGATGACCAAGTTCATGAATGGACTTCTGTATTTCATTCACTATCTGAGTTTGTTATCCCATAAACTGTTCCTTTATCTCCTCTAGTAAAATGCTTACTTGTGGAACTTGTGGTATATAATTTTGTCTTTAGACCTGTTGATTACCACCTCAAGAGAAATTTTGGTGGTTTATGTAATTTTGTTACCCCACATAATATATAGATTCTGGATTCAAAGTACATCCAAAGTAAGCATGATTTTTACCACACTTCTCACAAAATAGTGCAGCCGTGTGAACCTATTATACCTGTTGAACTTGACCTGCACCTGGAGATAGTAAAATCTACTTTATTAAGGCACACAACTACCCAATATCAACTTAAATAGCTGACACATCATCCAAATCTAACTTATCTGGTGTTTTCTATGTAAAAGTGAACACTCTGCTGGACTCTGAATAAGCTTGATGACCTCTTGACATAAGATTGAGCAATACATCTATTCCATAATAAATCTTGGATAAAATTTTCCCTTGAGCTATAGCATCTAATATATACTTAGAGTCTCCCCTCAATCCTTCAATAAAATTATGCCTAATAATTTCCTTAGGTTGATGGTGGGGTGGGAGATCTCTCAAGTATCCCTTATATCTCTCCCAAGCTTGGGGAAAGGATTCCACATATTTTTGAAATATTCAAGAATCTTGCCTCTAAGAACTTTCGTTTTTCTAGATGAGAAGAACCTGTTGAGAAACCTTTCAGGCAAAGCATCCCATGATGTGATAGATCCTGCCAGTTTATTTTGCAACCATTATATTGCTTCTCCAATCAGTAAGAAGGGAAATGGTGTCAACTTTACATATTCATCTAAAATATTTTGGTAGTGAAAGTTGTCATTCAACTGAATAAACTTAAGTAGGGTCTTATGTAGGTTTTCATATGGATTACCCTTATATTGACAAGTTTTTTGCACTTGTCACACCGTTCCCTCTTTAAGCTCAAAACGTTTGGTGATATTCAGCTTCATAATAGCTTTAGAGGCATTTTGCTAATTTCTCCTTGCAAAATTTAACACTGGAACATGTGGTGCAAGAAGAGGTTGGACTACAGCCCTATATACCACATCATTCAGTGGGTCTTGAAGAACTAGATTGTTCAAGTTATCACCCATAGCTCTCAAACCTATAAGAGTACGTTTAAGCTCGTGGTCAACTAAAATAAATGGATTGCCTTGATTCCTGGTATTTAGCATAAGCTAACATGTACCTTGAGAGAAATAAAAAACAAACAAAAAATAAAATCTAAAAATTTAATAAAAATTGAAAATTATATTAATTCTAGTAAATTCCCAACGACGGTGCCAAAAACTTATTGCCCTTTTTTTCTCACACAGGTGTATCATGGTTGCATTTGTAATAAAGGATGTAAGTCTAGATATCATACCCATAGGGATTTTGTGAATTAAACTTTGAATTCCTATTCGAGCTATTCGGTAGGTGATCAATAATAAAGAGTGATTTATGTGTTTTGAATGTAAATAAAAATAATTCTAAGAAAATCATAGATTGGTTATGTTGTACTTCAGTTTTGAGAAAAAATCTAGGGTTAAGGTATTCTTTTCAATCCAGTTGTGCTATCCAAACATTCGTCTAATTTGCTTCCCCGAGTTACTAGTTGTAGGTTAATTGTAGCTATATTGAGCATTTTTCCAACACTCTAAGCCTAATCGACTATCCCTAATTCCTATATTTCTATGGTCATTGGTTAATAGTGAAGTGCATAAAGAAATGACCTACATCAACTAAGCTAGGTCATAACGTATATTTCTATCCTCAGCGATGAATCAATTCCCTTTCCCTATAAGGTTTACAAACTAGCCTTATTTCCTCTTTTTATATTTCTCGTTCCCTTTTTCTAATCCAACAAACAATACCTAGATAATATTCTCCAGGTTATCAATCAAATGAATAATTGAAAGCAAGAAGAAATAAATAACTAAATAGATGGAAAACAAAATAGATAATATGATTTTCAAGCCACAATTCTCATGTTCAACCATAACCCTAGAAACTAAGAGGTTTGTATACTCATGAATCTCTATTAAAGAAGATATTTCATGAGTTTACAAGGAAAAACTCAAAAATAAAATTAAAAAAGAAATTAAACCTTGTTCTTAAGTATTCCTCTAGCCTTTGCCTTCCCCAAATTAGTTCTCCCTATAAAAAACATGTGAATAGGGTTTATATAGAGTTTAGAAACCCCTAAAATGTCAAAAACCAATCCCAATCAGGTAAGGATAAGTTTTATTTACACCACATCCCAAAAGCAGAAACAGCCTAAAATTCAGACCAGTAGCTAAACTTGCACCACTCCTTGGTTTTTGGGTGGGTGGAACAAGACTTTCTTGATAGCAGGACAAATTTGCACCACTGCTTGCTTTGAAGCAGTGTTGCAAAGAATAATATTTTCTTCCCTTCTATACTCATTTATCAATGCATTACAACATAGCTTCTTCCTTGGTTTCTTTTGGGTTCAGGATGCTCTTTGTCTTCTTATTTAAGCTCCAAATACCTTGATACACTCCTGTTAAATCATGAAATTCAATCATAAATAACATTATTTAAGCTCAAAACAACACCAAAAATAGAACAAATGTGAGACAAAAAAAGATAAAAAGGTGATTTTTAACCTAGTATCACATCACAACCCTGGGTCTTTTCTTAAATCTAAATTACAACAGAACCAATCTATGACTTTTTTGCAATTATTTTTCTTTACATTCAAAACATAAAAATCACTCTTTGTTATTGGTCACCTGCTGATAGCTCGAATAAGAATTCAAATTAGAACTTTAATTCGACAAACCCTATGGGTATGATATCTACACTTACATCCTTTATTACTTGTACGAACATATATGCTTGCCTATACAAAAGGTCACAATAAGTTTTTGGTTCTGCTGTGGGTCATTTTCTGGAATTGATACTACTTTGAGCTTTTTAATTATTCAGATTTTATGTTGTTTTTTTTGCTTCTCTCGGGGTACATGTTAGTTTATGATAAATACTTGGAGTCAAGGAAATTCCTTTATTTCAATTGACCTTGATTTTGAACATAATCTTAGAGGGTTAAGAGTTATGGTTGATAACTTAAACAATCTAGTTCTCCAAGACCCACCAAATAATGTGATAGATACGGCTGCAGTCCAGCCCTATCCTGCACTACATGTTCCAATGTTAAATTTTGTGAGGCCAAATCAACAAAATGCCTCTAGAACTATTGTGAAGCCAAATATCACCTACTAGAGAAAATGGAATGATTAGTGTAGAACACATGTCAATTTTAGGGTGAAACACATGAAGCCCCCACAAAAGCACCTACTAGAGTTTAATGAGTTGAGTGGAAACTTCCATTACCAAAATCTTTTTGATGGATACATGGAGTTGACACTATTTCTCTTCTTACTGATTGGGGAAGCAAACCAATGGTTGTAGAATAAACTTGTAGGATCTATCACATTTTTTATGCTTTGTCTGAAAAGTTCGTCAATAGGTTCTTCTCATCTAGAAGAAAAAAAGAGCTCAGAGGCAAGATTTATAAATTTGTTCAAGAAAGTATAGAATTTCTTCCCCAAGCTCGGGAGAGATATGAGGGATACTTGAGAAATTTCCTACACCACTATCAGTCCCAAGTAAATTACTGAGCATAATTTTATTACAGGATTAAGGCCGGACTCAAAGTCTTTATTAGATGCCATAGCTCAAGGAAATTTTTTTCCAAGAGTTATGATGAAATAAAGGTGTTTCTCAATCTTTTGTTTGTAGGTCACCGAGACTATTCAGAGACCAGCAGAGTGTTCACTTTTACATAGAACATACCAGTTAAGTTAGAGTAGTATGATATGTTAGTTATTTGAGTTGATATTGGGAAGTTATGTACCTTAATGAAGTAGAGTTTATTAGCTCCTAGTGTAGGTCAAGTTCAACAAGTATAACAGGTTTAGGCAGTTTCACTATTTTGTGAGAAGTGTAGTGAAAGTCTTGCTTACACTGAATGTCCTTTGAACCTAGAACATGTATAATATGGGAAAGCAAAAATTAGATAAACCACCCAAATTTCTCTTGGGGTGAAAATCAGTAGGTCCAAAGATAACAGTATACACGCAAGCTCCACAAGTGAGCAATTCTTTAGAGGAGATAATGGAATAGTTCATGGGACAACAAACTCAGATTGTGAATTAAATAAAAAAGTCCATTCATGAACTTGAACGTTAAGTGGGAAAACTAGATTCATCACAACATGCAAGATCTGCAGGTGCACTACCTAGTAATATAGAGAATAACACCAAATAGGTACCGCCAGTGTCACTCGGGAATGGAAGACAACTAGTTGAAGATCCTCCTAAATAGAGAAGTCAAGATATAAGTGTAGAGTTGATGGATGTAGAGCCACCTAAGAGAAGAATAACTAACTAGGATAGCTTTAAGAATCCACCTTCTTTCCCAAAAAGGTTATCCCAACACCAACCCTAGAGATATGACCTATGTAAGAGGAAAGAAGAGAAAGAGAGGTTGTTGAGCAGCCTGAGATCACAGTTGAGAAACCTCCACAACTATTCCCATAAGTATTCTAGAAAAGAAAGGAGTACGAAAATTTTAAAAAATATCTTTTATGTTAAAAAAGCCATACATCAATATTTCTTTGATTGATACATTGAGGGACATGCCCTAATATACACAATACTTGAGAGAGGTGGTAGCTGGAAAAAAAGGACATGTAGAGTTTGAGAAAGTTTTTCTCAATAAAGAGTGTAGTTCGAGGGCAATAGAAAGTTTCCCAAAAGGCTCATAAATCTTAGGAGTTTCACCTTCCCTATACAAACAGGTGAAGATAAGGTTGGGCATGCATTATGTGATCTTGGGGCAAGTATAAAATTAATACCATTATCTGTGTCTGAGACGCTTGGTTTAGGAGATCCACTCCCAACTACTATCACTCAATAATTGGTAAACTGCTCATGTGCAACCGGATGGAATAATTGAAGATATTATCATCAAGGTAGGTCAATTTATAATTTTTTTCAGACTTTATTATTCTATATTTTAAAGTTGGTGAGCAAGTATCAGCTATTTTGAGATAACTATTACTATCCACCGGTGGATCTTTGATTGATATGCAAAAAAAAGAAGCTTAAGATGAGAGTCCATAATAAATAAGAGATGTTTAAAGTGTATAATTCAGTCTCCACTCTTCACATTATAGAGTCTTATGTATGATCACAAAGATGGTTAATGATAAGTGTAGGATGGAAGAGTGTGGATTCAAAAAGTGAAAGATCTGATGGAAAAAAGAGTGAATAATAATTATGATCCTCATAGAGTGAAGAAGCGATTGAAGTTTCATTAGATGGGAAGGAAAAGATTGAGATAATTTGGTTGATATATGACTTACGTCGTGCTGTGGTCTTAAATTAGGCATTCTTGGGAGGCAACCCAAGTTGTAATGCTGTAGTTTTATATTTTATGTGTCACATTTGGTTTTTTTTTTTTTTATTGTTCTTGGTTTGTTTAGACTTGGGAAAGTCTGAGCACCCAAATTGGAAGCTAAGAGGCATGGACGAATCCTAAATGTGGGGTCATGTACCCCTTTGATGCAAAGGTAAAGGAAGAATGTTGCTAGCTAGGACAAAGAAGGCTTCCAGGAGTATTTCTAACCACTATTTTATCTTGATTAATTCTTTTGAGGACAAAGCATGTCTTTAAGTGTGGGATGGATTTTTGCGATATTGGTTAATGGTGAAGTATGTTATAGGAGTTTCTTTGTTTTAGTTATATGTTTCCATTGAGAATTTGTGCAAAAAATAAAATATATAAAAACATAAAAAAAAAAATTTAGTTTTATATATTAGAATAGTTTGAGCTGGTTGTTAGCTTTTTAGTTTTTAAGTAAAGCCTACTTTGCCTACCCTTTGGCTTTTTTAGTTCTTTTTTTAGGTAAGGCCCTTTGAATTGACTATCTTTTTTATTATCATTAAAATTGTTTTTATTTTATTATTACGTAGAAAGACTTTTTCCGTTGATGGATGGTTGACGACAGTCAGTTAGTAGTTGGGAGTTAGATTATCTTTAGGAATAATCGAATGTGTGGTGCTCTTGTTAGGTGCTACACATGACTGAATGATGTAAGTTGGTTTTGATATTGGAAGCAAGTTCTAACAAAAAAATATTTGAATGACTTCTCTAGAGACACGGGCTCTTTTACTTGACTCATATGTGAATTTTAGCTTAAATTTGAACTCTTATTATTTTCTTGATTTAGAGTCTATGTGGATCCTTCTTGAGTTGAACATGTTCCATGTGTGTGAGGTGTCTGTTGATATTTTGTACTTGTATATGTATATCTAGAACTTTTCTGGTGTGTTTGAAAAGAGAAATGAGGAATGTTTAATTTAGGAGATGATATTTCCTTTTATTAATTAACCAATTTTTTTGTCCTTTGCTTTACCTACTCATAATGGATGATCCTAGTTAGCCCCGTTGATTCTTTAGTCTATTCTTCTGTACCACTTATGAAACTTAATCCTTTTTTTTAATAAACCTTTACTCTAATCTAAAAATCCTAAGCACTCTAATTAGAAAAGAAAATTGAAGGAGTGAGAATTGATAAAAGGGATAAAGTTGAGGTGGGAAGCTTGTAGAAAAGTCTAAGGGTGCAAGTCATAAGAAAAATTCATATGCTATTGGTATGGAGTAGAAAAAGAACCAAATTAAAAAAAAGGTTTGATAATTATGTACTTCTTACTAGTGGTATGTGAGCTTGCTTGAAGAGATGGGCAATCAAAAAAATCTATAGGTGAGAAGAGCAAAAGAAAGTGTTGGTTGATTGAAGAGTGAGCAAATGACGAAAAATTTATGATATATTAAAGTGCTTAGGGAAGATAGACACTCTTTCAGACAAAATAATTCCTACCCGTCCCTTAGCCTGCATTACAACCTGAAAAGTCTCACTTGATCTTAGATTTAACATTCTTATATTAGTGGAGTAGTACACTAAGGGAAAACTTAAGTTTCATCACATATTGCATGTGAAATTCTTTTTGAGAGTGAGTGAAAACTTATTCCTATACCCACTCTATCTTTAATCTGTATACTTGTAACGCCCCAGAAAATAGGTCCCGGAGCGTCACACGGTGCTTGAGGCTACGAGTAGCCCCAAGCTAACTCTTTGAGCCATTTTCATTCAGTTCAACACAAATCAATAGGGTTTCCATAAATAACCCTCAAATATTAACAGAGTAATCATCATCCAAGAATAAAAGAATTTCAGAAAGATAACAAAATACGACTTATTATTCAACTCCCAACATCTATACTAGTCTGACAAGCCTCTAAGAAAATCAATAAAACCAGCGAGCCATTGAGACATGCCCCAACTAACTCATACTCAGTTATCAAATGTAAACAATTCCGTGAAACCAACATCAGACATCACGTCCTCGGAACATGAGGACTCGCCACAACAGAGGATGTAGAACAGTGTGTCCAAAGAATCACTGTCGAATCTAGAACTGAGCACCTAAACCTACATTCCGAGAAAATGCAGCCCACATCCGAAGATGTGGGTCAGTACCATGGAAAGGAACCGAGTATATGGGGGTGTATGCAGTTTTATAAACATCATCATCATAAATATTTATAAGAAATATGCAAGATATATGAAAGACTCACATAGCCCAAAGAAAATCATCATAATCAGGAGAGGATGAAATAAATATAATAATACATGTGAGTCATCATATAATTTGTCAATCACTTTCAGTTGATCAAGAATATCAATTCTCATAATGTAAATATCATTTAAATCTTTCGAAAGAGTACCTTTCACAATTCCACTTTCAAATCACTTCACCATTAACCATAAACAAAAGGAAACACACACACACTGGGAGATCCTATAACCGACAAATGCCATGTGAGCTACATGGAGTCCAACGTACAACCCACGTTGGGGAGAGTCGTCCTATCCTTTCCATCGGAGTAGGACTATTGATATCAAATCCACACAAACTAGTGATCAGTATATAAATCAGTCTCAGGCTTACTCATATGGGGGCACGTAGTTCTAGGGGAGTAAGGTCGCTTTATACCTCCCACTCGGTGCTAAAGATTTCTCCCAAACTTAGCTCAGATCATTTTAAAGACAATCCACAACAAAACAATTTCAGTAATATATAAATAATCATCGGGAGCCATCATGCTTCCCATAAACAACTCCATTAAGACCAAAAGGTCAATTCATTTAAAATATCTCAAATATTCAACATCAACGTGCTTATAACACACACTTTCTCAAAAAGAACACAATTTTCAATGGGGAATCACGACCCAAATATAAAAATAATGACAAATATCATTCAAGATTCATGCTTTATATCTCCACAAATGTAAATTCATCTATCAAAATCATAAACATCAAGATTTCATAATAATCATCATAAGATATGGGTCCATGCTTCAAATTCTTAAAAGTTAAATAAAAATCATGCCTTTGTAAAGAAAATTACTTTTGGGCACAAGAACGAAAGAGAGTTCTTATTGAAAAACCCCACATACCTTGGATGATGAACTTTAGATCGATACTCATTTTTGAGATGTTAATCATGCCTTTGAATGATGGTTCTTGGAGTTCTTGAACTAGAAACTCGGAATCTTGAATAAATTTGCAGAATTAATGGCGAACTTTGGAGGTTCTTGAAGTTCTAGAACTAGGAACTTGGAATCTTGAATAAATTTGCAGAATTAATGGTGAACTTTGGAGGTTCTTGAAGTTGGATGTAGGAGCTTAGGGTTTTATTTTTGAGGGAATTTGATGAAATATAACATATAATGCTTCTAATAGGCTGTAATATAGGGTTTGGACGGATTTTGGGTGAGGTAGAATGACCAAAATGCCCTTAAAAATTAAATAATTCTCGAATCTGTCCTTTGATGGACTGTTTTGATAGTCTGAAGTAGATCAATCATAACGTTTTTATCCAATATCCAAATTGGATGAAACCAATTTTATTAAAGAGAGGACTCTTATATATTTCCGTTGATATATAGTATCTCACCCAGATCATTGTGTACGAGGAGTTATGATCGTTTGAAGTTAACCCAAAAATTTGATTTTGATAAGCTGAAGTAGATCAACCATAACTTTTTGTTCTGCTAGACAAATTGGATAAAACCAATTTCATTGGAAAGAGGACTCGCAGACCTTTCCATTGATATATAGTAGATCACCCAGATCATTATGTACAAGGAGTTATGATCATTTAAAGTTGGAGCAAAAATACACCAGGCTTCAGTACTTTCTCCTGCACGTTTTACTGTTCACTACTATTCACGGTTCGATCGGAATGTCCATAACTCGTCGCTCGGGTGTCCGTTTTTGATGATCAACATATCGTTAGAAATATTATTTGATACTCTACGCAATGGTGGGTCATAATCTAAGACATTCCACGCGGAAAATTTATAATTCATTCTAGAAGATAGAACCCGACACGTTTACGCACAAAATTTCAATGAAAAATTTCCCGGGGTATTACATCATCCCCCCCTGGAAACATTCATCCTCAAATGATGCTAGACATGCCAAGATTAGATAGGGAATAGAACATACATCTGAAACCATTCGTTAGACTCATCATCACATCATTTCTCACTCCGAATGCAACATCGAATACATAAATTCAAGAAACTACAGCTGAACACATAATAAATGACAGCTGAACTGCTGCAACTTTTATCAAAAGTGCATGATTTAGGAAAGAACGGTACCTTCAGCGTGATCAAAGTTTATAGAAAATAGGTGCGGGTACTTGGATCGCATATCCGCCTCAGCTTCCCAAGTTGCACCCTCAATAGATTGGTTTCGCCACAACACCTTGACCAAGGGAACTTCTTGGTTCCTTAGTCTTCAAACACTGAAATCAAGAATCTGAATAGGAATCTCATTGAAAGAAAGATTTTCTTGAATGTCAGCACTCACAGAGGAATCCACTACCACAGCATCGCTAATATGCTTTCTAAGCATGGAGACATGGAATATAGGATGAACAGAGAACAACTCGAAAGGCAACTCGACCTCATAAGCTACCTTACCAACACGACTAAGAATTTTGTGAGGACCAACAAAATGGGGACTAAGCTTCCCCTTCTTTCCGAATCTCTTCATCCCCCTCATGGCTGAAATTTTTAGATACATTAGGTCACCAACTTCAAACTCAAGGTCTCTCCTTCTAACATTTGCATATGACTTCTGACGACTCTGCATAGTTTTTAACCTTTCCCTAATCAACTTAACTTTTTCCATAGCCTCAAATACCGAATCAGTACCACTCACAGCCACTTCACCCACCTCGAACCAACCTATGGGTGATCTACACTTCCTCCCATATAAGGCTTCAAATGGACCCATGCCAATACTAGAGTGTAAACTATTATTGTAAACAAATTCTATCAACGGTAAGTGATCATCTCAACTTCTCTTAAAGTCAAGTGTACAAGCTCTTAACATATCCCTTAAGGTCTGGATGGTCCACTCAGCCTGACCATCGGTCTGCGGATGAAAAGTAAAACTCAAAAGCACTTGGGTACCAGGACCCTTCTGAAAAGCTTTCTAAAATTGCAAAGTGAACTGAGTACCCCTATCCAAAATGATAGACAAAGGAACTCCATACGATCTGACTAGCTCTCGGATATACAATCTAGCATAATCCTCAGCAGTATATGAAGTATGAACAGGCAAGAAATGAGCAGACTTCGTCAACCTATCAACCACAACCCAAATTGAATCATGATGGCGCCGGGAAGGAGGTAAACCAATCACGAAGTCCATATTTATCTCTTCCCACTTCCAGGTGGGAATACTAAACTCTTGCATCATACCACCAGGTCTTCAGTGTTCAACCTTAACCTGTTGGCATGTTGCACACTTAGCTACAAACACTGCTATATCTTTCTTCATGCCACTCCACCAATAGATTTCCCGTAAGTCTCAAAACATCTTGGTGGCACCAGGTTGAATAGAATATCGTGCCCCATGCGCTTCAGCCATAATCCTCTGTCTCAGATCATCAACATTCGAGACAAATAATCTACCCTGCAATCTCAACACACCATTTCCCTCTTGGGAGAAAACCTTTACTTTTTGGTCCTTGACTGACTCATTCAGTCCGACCAAACTAGCATCTAAGTATTGCTTTTCCTTCACTTCCGTAACCAAGGAGGATTCGGAACTACTCTGAACCCCTATACTACCTTCAGCAGAGTCAAACAACCTAACCCCCAATCTAGCCAAACGATGTACATCACGAGCCAACTCTTTCTTACCTTCTACCACATGCGAAACACTACCCATGGACACTCTACTTAGGGCATCCGCCATAATATTGGCCTTGCCCAGATGGTACGGCACACTCATATCATAGTCCTTTAATAATTTTAACCATCATCTCTACTTTAGATTCAATTCTCTCTAGGTAAACACATACTGCAGACTCTTATGATCAGTGAAAACATCAACATGGACACCATACAAATAGTGTCTCCAAATTTTTAATGTAAACACAACAGCAGCCAACTCAAGGTCATAGGTGGGGTAATTTTTCTCATGGAGTTTCAATTGTCTAGAAGCATAAGCGATCACCTTACCCTTCTACATCAATACGTAACCCAACTCAACTCTCGAAGCATCACAGTACACCACAAAACCATCAACACCATCAGGCAAATTCAAAATAGGGCTGAAGTGAGTCGAGTCTTCAACTCCTGAAAACTCTTCTCACAAGATTCAGACCACAAGAACTTCACTTTCTTATAGGTCAACCGAGTCATAGGAGACACTATAGAGGAGAAACCCTCAACAAAATGGTGGTAATATCCAGCTAAACCCAAGAAACTTTAGATATCAGTCAGAGAAATAGGTCTAGGCCAATTTCTAATAGCTTCGATCTTTTGGGGATCAACTCTAATACCCTCGAAAGAAATGATATGACCCAGAAAAGCAACTGACCTTAGCCAAAACTCATACTTACTGAACTTGGCAAATAACTTGTGATCTCTAAGGGTTTCCAAGACAGTTCGGAGATGATCAGAATGTTTATCCTCACTACGGGAGTACACCAGTATATCATCGATGAACACTATGACAAATATATCCAGATATGGTCTGAACACTCAATTTATGAGGTCCATGAAAGCTGCTGGGGTATTAGTTAACCTGAAAGACATAACAAGAAACTCAAAATGGCGATAACAAGTTTGGAAAGCGGTTTTCGGGATGTCACACTCCCTAACTTTGAGTTGATGATAGCCAAAATGAAAGTCTATCTTTGAGAAATAACTTGCACCTTTCAATTGGTCAAACAAATCATCTATTCTCAGAGGTTGGTACTTATTTTTTATGATGACTTTATTCAGTTGGCGGTAATCAATGTACATATGTAAAGAGCCATCTTTCTTTCTCACAAACAACACAGGAGCACCCCAAGCAGAAACACTAAGCCTTATGAAACCCTTCTCTAGTAGATCTTTGAGTTGCTCTTTCAAATCCTTAAGTTCTGCAGGGGCCATATGGTAAGGAGGAATAGAAATAGGCTGAGTATCGGGAAGAAGATCAATCCCAAACTCTATATCTCTATTAGGAGGTATCCCTGGGAGATCATTCGGAAAGACATCAGAAAACTCATTGACGATGTTAACAGACTGGAGAGTTGGAGTCTCAGACTTAGTGTCTTTGACTCTAACCAAATGGTAAATACACCCCTTGGAAATAAGCTTTCTAGCTTTAAGGTAAGAGCTAAAATGACTCTTGGGTGACACAGAATTCCCAGACCATCATTATTTATTCTCGCTCAATATGGAGGCATATTTCTGAAATAGGAGAGCATGAATCAATAGCAGAGAGAGACACTTTAAGCACAATAGACTTCTGAAAGAAAGAATCACACTTTTTCATAAAATATCTTGTAGCCTCTTGCTCATAGATGTGGTGTGCTACACACCGATGATCAAGACACTACTTAACATGGCTTGTCAGACTCCCTAGGACAGTTTAAAACCTTAGTCTATGATCCTAAGTTTGTAACACCTCGGAAAATGGGTCACGGAGCGTCACACAGTGCTTGAGGCTATGAGTAGCCCCAAGCTAACCCTTTGAGCCATTTTCATTTAGTTCAACACAAATCAACAGGGTTTCCATAAATAACCCTCAAATATCAACAGAGTAATCATCATCTAAGAATAAAAGAATTTTAGAAAGCTAACAAAATATGACTTGTTAATCAACTCCCAACATCTATACTAGTCTGACATGCCTCTAAGAAAATCAATAAAACCAGCGAGCCATTGAGACATGCCCCAACTGACTCATACTCAGTTGTTAAATATAAATAATTTCGTGAAACCAACATCAGACATCACGTCCTTGGGACATAAGGACTCACCATAATAGAGGATGTAGAACAGCATGCCCGAAGAATCAATGTCGAACCTGGAACTGAGCACCTGAACCTATATTCTGAGAAAATGCAGCCCACATCCGAAGACATGGGTCAGTACCATGAAAAGGAACCGAGTAAATGAGGGTGTATGCAGTTTTATAAACATCATCATCATAAATATTTATAAGAAATATGCAAGATGTATGAAAGACTCACATAGCCCAAAGAAAATCATCATAATCATGAAGGGCTGAAATAAGTATAATAACACGTGTGAGTCATCATATAATTTATCAATCAGTTTCAGTTCATCAAGAATATCAACTCTCATAATGTAAATATCATTTAAATCTTTTGAAAGGGTAACTTTCACAATTCCACTTTCAAATCACTTCACCATTAACCATAAACAAAAGGAAACACACACACACTGGGAGATCCTATAACCGACATATGCCATGTGAGCTACATGGAGTCTAACGTACAACCCACGTTGGGAAGAGTCGTCCTATCCTTGCCATCGGAGTAGGACTATCGATATCAAATCCACACAAACTAGTGATCACTATATAAATCAGTCTCAGGCTCACTCATATGGGGGCACGTAGTTCTAGAAAAGTAAGGCCGCTTTATACCTCCCACTCGGTGCTAAAGATTTTTCCCAGACTTAGCTCAGATTATTTCAAAGACAATCCACAACAAAATAATTTCAGTAATATATAAATATACATCGGGAGCCATCATGCTTTCCATCTATCAAAATCAACCACGTTGTGGATTTCTTTCACACTTGAGTTCAAAATAACTCCATTAAGATCAAAAGGTCAAATCATTCAAAATATCTCAAATATTCAACATCAACGTGCTTATAACATACACTTTCTAAAAAATACAATTTCCAATGGGGATTCACGACCCAAATATCAAAATCATGATAAATATCGTTCAAGATTCATGCTATCTCCACACATGTAAATTCATATTAAACATCAAGATTTAATAATAATCATCATAAGATATGGGTTCATGCTTCAAATTCGTAAAAGTCAAATAGAAATCATACCTTTGTAAAGAAAATTACTTTTGGGCACAAGAACGAAAGAGAGTTCTTGTTGAAAAACCCCACATACCTTAGCTGATGAACTTTAGATCGATACTCATTTTTGAGATGTTAATCGTGC
The DNA here is from genome assembly GCF_002878395.1 of Capsicum annuum. Lineage (NCBI taxonomy): Eukaryota > Viridiplantae > Streptophyta > Magnoliopsida > Solanales > Solanaceae > Capsicum > Capsicum annuum. Next base: position 95,104,161 of record NC_061118.1, read on the forward strand.
CTTTGAATAATGGTTCTTGGAGTTCTTGAACTAGGTACTTGGAATCTTGAATGAATTTGTAGAATTAGTGGTGAACTTTGGAGGTTTTTGAAGTTCGATGTAGGATCTTAGGGTTTTCTTTTTGAGGGAATTTGATGAAATATAACATATAATGCTTCTAATAGGCTTTAATATAGGGTTTGGATAGATTTTTGGTGAGTGGAAATGACCAAACCTCCCCTAAAAAATAGATAACTCTCGAATCTATCCTTTGGTGGACTATTTTGATAGTCTAAAGTAGATCAACCATAACGTTTTACTCTGATATCTAAATTGGATGAAACCAATTTCATTAGAAAGAGGACTCTCATATCTTTCCATTGATATATACTATCTCACCCAGATCATTGTGTACGAGAAGTTATGATCGTTTGAAATTAACCCAAAAATTCCCTTTTGATAGGCTGAAGTAGATTGACCATAACTTTTTGCTCCGATAGATAAATTGGATGAAACCAATTTTGTTGAAAGAGGACTCGCAGAGATTTTTGTTGATATATAGCATATCACTCAGATCATTATGTATAAGGAGTTATTATCATTTAAAATTTGAGAAAAAATACGCCAGGCCTCAGTACTTTTTCCTGCACGTTTTACTGTTCACTACTATTCACGGTTTGATCAAAATGTTGATAACTCGCCGCTCGGGTGTCCGTTTTGGATGATCCACATATAGTTGGAAAGTTTATTTGATACTCTACACAATGGTGGGTCATAATCTAAGACATTCCACATGAAAAATTTATAATTCATTCTAAAAGATAGAACCCAACACGTTTACACACAAAATTTCAACGAAAAATTTCTCGGGGTATTACAATACTTGTGAGTAAATATGGGTAACTTTTTTTCTGTAAGGGCATATGATTAATGAAATATAGGTGAAGTGTTTGATCTCTTGATTGGTTAAATTTTATGAGTTTGCTAATATCATTAAGTCGGTTCTTAAGGTTAAGAGTTCTTAGAGTAGTTGTTTAAATGTATGGTGTGACTGAAAATTTTTTAATAAGATCTTGCCATCTATTATAGTTGTTGGAGTCTTAGCTTTATTAATCTTGTTCAATGGGTTTATTTGTAGTAGAGTTTCTTTAATGAGTTCATAGCTTACTCGAGGATGAGCAAGGGCTTAAGTGTGGGGTGTTGATGTGAGGCTAAAAATCACCTTATTTTACCATCTTTCACCTTATATTTGTTCTATTTTGGGTATTGTCTTGAGCTTAAATTATGTGATTTATGGTTGTGTTTTATGATTTTCTTATATAAGATTTTATTGAGGTATTTTGATCTTAAACAAGAAGAAAAAGATCATCGAGGAACCAAAATAAACTAAGGAACTACATCCTAATGCATGGAAGAACAAATACGGAAGGGCAGAAATTATTGTTCCATGCACCCCTTCTGCAAAGTAAGCAGTGGAGTGGATTTTTGTAGCTGTCAGAAAAGGCTTGCGCCACTCAACCAAGCAAGGAGTAGCACATGTTTTTCCACTAATCTTAATGTTAGGTTGTTCCTCGTGCCACGGACTGCAATTGGGTTGTGGCTCGAATCAAAAATTCTCCTAACTCGATTAGGATTGGTTTTTAATATTTAAGGTTTTCTAAACTCTAATAAAACCCCCTTCTCATATTTTTTCTAAGGAATAGTTGATTTGGGGAAGGCAAAGGCTAGGACAAAGATCAAGAACAAAGTTTAACTTATTTTTTTATATTATTTTCAATTTTTACATTGTAAACTCATGAAATCTCTTCTTCCAAAGAGATTCATGAGTAGCTAAACCTCTTAAATTCTTGGATTTGTTCAAAGATGAAAGTTGTGGCTTGAAAATCATATTATCTATTTTGTTTTCCATTTATTGAGTTATTTATTTCTTCTTCCTTTCCATTAGTCATTTGATTGCTAAATTTGTGAATATTATTTAGGGCTTGTTTGTTGGACTAGAAAAAAGGGACAACAAGTGCAAAAAAAAGAAATAGGGCTAGTTTGTGAACCTTATAGGGAAAGAGAATCGACTTGTCACTGAGTGTAGAAATATACCCTCTGATCTAACTTAGTTGATACAGACGATATCTGTATACACTTCACTGTTAACCAACGACCATAGAAATATAGATGTTAGGGATAGTCGAATAGGCTTAGAGTTGTTGGGAAAAAGCTCAACATAGCTACAATTAACCTAGAACTAGTAAGTAGAGAAAGTAAATTAGACAAATGATTATATACAACAAATGGATCATCAAGACACAACAACCCTAGGTCTTTACTCAAATCAAAATCACAACACAACTAATCTACGACTTTCTTATATTTGTTTTTATTTACATTCAAAACACACAAATCACTCTTTGTTATTGGTCACCTATTGAATAGCTTGAATTAGAATTTAAAGTAGAACCAAAATTCATCAAATCCATGTGGATACGATATCTAGACTTACATCTTTTATTACTTGTATGACCACGTTGAATTATGTGTGTAAAAGGATGTAACAGTGTCCCTAGTGGTCATTTTGTATGAAGGTGTAGCCACCAAGCCAACTATGGTGGAGGAATAGTTGGTTTAGGTATCGCAGAGACTAGTAGAAGTGGTGGTTAGGGTGGTGATAAGGCTCATTTTTATGATGTCCCGCCCATGCTAAAGTTGAATCCTCAGTTATTATGATCATTGGTACTTGTGTCTGTATGGGTTTTATGCTATTTGATCACGGATCTACTTTCTCTTATATGACTATGAAATTTTCTTTGGATTGGGATGTGAAATATGAATTTCTTGATGCACCTATGTATGTGCCTACACCAGTTGGGGTTTTTATATATGTTGATCAGGTTTATAGAGAATGTCATGTGATGTTTGATGTGCCATGGTTTTATGGTACTTTTGATGCTTAAGACAAGGAAATTTTGAATAAACTTTGGAATTCTTGTTAGATATGACGTGCTTTTTTGTTGATTTTGTAGAAAAATATAGTTCGGAGCAAAGAATGAGAAAAAAGGATGAAGAGTTGCTGAAAAGGCTACCCACGAGTCAACCTACAACTCATGGGTAGTACCTACGAGTGGTAGGTAGCCATGTCGATAAAATTTCATAAGATAGCAATTGTAATTGATTTCCATGAGCCTACCTATGAGGTGTAGGTACAACTATGACCCGTAGATTGCCTTATAGGTAGAAGATTTTTCAAAGTTGACGATTTCACTTTGATTTCCACTACGACTCAACCCACGAATTGTGAGTTGATGTCATCTCTGGTTTCCTACACTATTTATGATAGGTTTTATTTTTTATATATAAATACCCTTTGCATGTTTTATTATCAATTTAAGCATTGTATACACTATTGACATTATTTTGAGTTCTGAGATATATTATTAATCTTTGAATTATTGTTCTTGGTTTTGGGTGTTTACAATTAATTTGAGATTTCAGTTATTCATCCTTATTCTTAGTAAGTTCATCCTTATCCTTTTATCTATGGAATATATATGTTCTTACAACCATGAGTAAATAAACCCCATAACTAAGTTTGTGGGAACCCTGATGGACTAACAAAGTAGGTTCAGTGTGAAATCATTCTAGATTGGTATTCTTGTATGTATTGGGATTTCTTTTTCTTTGATTTCTTTCTTAACGGTTGCAAATTTTAGGAACTCAACGGTATTCGATAGTTTCTCAAGATAGAAATAGGTAGATATTAGGAAAAGGAGATCACAGTAATTTGAAAATGTAAACCTTCATCTTATTTACTTTATACCAAAAGAAGATAGTTAATCTAAGATCATAAAATAAGGGTTACCAATGCGTCACTCGGAGACTGAGAAGAGATGATTGTAATTCACTAAAACCAAGGTTGAGAGATGGTTAGGTTATATATAACTTGTTAGATTTTGTATACAAGGTACCTAGATAGTTTAACAATAACTAACAGTTGGATTTATGAAGTTAGGGGGAACACAATCCTAGTAATAGCCTCATATTGATAACAACCCTAATTTCCTGGCAATGCTACTATTGCTCGTATTTCATAAAACCCACCTATTACTTTCTGCAATTTCCAATTACACCAGCAAGATCATGATAGATAACTAACATATTCCTTGTGGGATCGACCCCAACTTGGTTGGGATCTATATTTGACAAGTGACCGATTTTTACTTTCTAGGAGGTATAATTTGGGTGAAAATAATGTTTATAGGGTAAAATGTTTTGGCAGACAGTCATTTTAGATATTGAGAAGTTTGATATTATCTTGGGGATAAGAATTTTGTCTCCTCATTATGCTATTCTTGGTTGTATATCATGACCCAACCTCGGACTAGTCATGACGGGTATCTCAAGCCTACCAAAAGCCAGAGATCACCCCCTTAGCCTAGCCAACAAGAACACAATATGATATAATAGTGGAAGCAACCTAACAAACATATGGATGATAAATAGATAACTCAATAGGGACTAAGAATGAATAAACAATAACCACCCACACTTTGTCCACATAAGCCTCAAAACTGAAATACAACGTTAGGTCGGTAGATGCCCCCGACCATGGCAAAAAAGGAAATCTAAAATATAAAAAGAAACTGATGGGATTTCGATAATCATAAAGAAAGAAGTGAAATGTTTGTCCTTTTAGAATATATAGGCTCACCACTTCAATGCAGATCAACTGACGAACCAGAATCACCTAACTTTGTACAAGGTAACCAAAGAATCCCTAGTACCCTACATCATAAACTGATGTAGCGTCTGGGGATGGTGTAACGCCCTAAGTCTGGTACCCAGAATTCCACACGATGCTCATGACCCTGAAGGACCATAAGCTAACCCATGACTGATATTTGTACCTGTGCACTACATAATATACTGCATAAATGCAAAAATAAAGGTTGAAAGTCCATAAGGTTCAAAGATTTGATAAAACATAACATTTGAAGATATGGTATATCAATACCAAAACAACTGAAATAACTTTCTAAATATGTTGTAGTCTAAAAGCCTCTAAAACTGAACTGTCTAAATAAGGAGTTGATGGGACGTGTCCCCAACTAACTCAAACTACTGAAAAAACCTAAGTAATGAAATAATAAAGAGATAATCATGTCCTCGAAAGGTGAGGACTCACTGCTAACTCTGAATGCTGAGACTGGAATGTTACTGATGCTCTGGAGCTCATGCTTTTGAACCTAGGGTATAAAATACCATAGTGCAAATGTGTCAGTACGATTGAATGTGCTGATATTTAAGTGAGGTAGGCTGAACGTAAGGGTTTATATGCATAAACTATGCTAATCGACTGTACAACATAAATGTGAGAATACATGTATGAATAAATGACTGTATTTGAATTTGTGATGATACTAACTATTGAGTCTGAATACTGATAACATGAGTACTGATAATTGATACTGAGAGATGGTATCTGACAGTCTAGGTTCTAATGGAACTAGCTGTGTTCTATTTTGAGTTGACTATATCAGACAGACCTAAATTCTGTAGAACTATCTGAGTTCTATTACTGAGATTGAATGACTGTATCTGATATTCCTGATCTATAACTGAAACTATGGGAAGTATTCATCTAACCAACACGCCCCAATTAAAGTAATGTAGCTGAGTTGGGGTCCAATCTATAACCCCAATTGGAAGGGTGTCAATACTGCACCACTGGTAAGAATAATCTGTGAGTAACCCTCATATAACAGGTAACTTTAGAAAGAACAGTGGGAACCCTCATATAACAGGTTAAGCCACCTCATCTACCCTCATATAACAGGCTATAATGTCTCAACCTACGATAGCTATATAGTTCTGAAATGCAAGGATTGCTTCTAAGACTCACAACCTCATATAACAGGTGGTTTCCCATCCTTGGGTTTGCTCGGTGCTAATTTCTACTCCTATATAGATAGACACCGAACATAGTTAACTGAACTGAGTTAACTGAATTTCTGTGGACTGACGGAATGCTACTGAGATATGATAACTGTCTGAGATTTCTAAGATAACTGGATTTGTTAGCTTTCCTGAGTCACATGACTGACTGAGTTCTATGGATCATGGCTTGACTGAGGATATTGTACAAACATGACACTAGCGCACATAGCTATATTTTTTAGGTACAAGTACCCCCTGGACTCGATGGAAAGAAACTAACAAAGCATGACTTTCTTGAATACATGATCAACATCAACAATTCATAGTATAATAAGTTGGAGATTTCATGAAGTACAAGTTCTAAAGCACTACAAAGGCTACAATGTATCCATAATTCACTAACTATGACATTTTATCAAACATTTGACATGCATAAACTTGTACATGAATGGGAATTTAATATTATCACACTAGTATGACACTTTTCCTTCATATAGGAATTTAATCAAATACATGGGGAGCATACTTAGGTTATACCACCATCAATGCATCTAATTGCCATGGTTGCATAAATCAATTGGCTAATTTGAAGGGTTTATCATGATTATTATACAAATCTTCATATACTAGGGACAATCATTGGAATATGTAATTTAAAACATGAATCAAAACTCCACAACATCATGAACTTGAATTTAAATTCAATTTACATTATGAACATTCATAAATACACAAATCTTGGATTTTGAAGAGAGATTCTTAAGCTTCATGAGTGAAATGGACCCATGAATCAACACATGACATACCTTGATTGTGAGTTTCTTAAATTCCTTGGACTTGAAGAACTTGAATCTCTTAGTTTCTTAAAGAATGATTTGGATCTTGTTCTTAGGGATTATTTTTGAGAGAAAACCCGAATTCGATGTTGTAGATGGATAATGAAATAATGAGCCTTGATCTGATATTATTAGGTATTAAAAGGGGTGGTAAAAGACCAAAAAACCCTTTCTTTTTAAAATGACTGAAAATAACTGAACGAAATATGCGATGATCCATTGCTGGGTCGACGGTCCATCGGTCCTGACCGTCGCACCTGGGCAAAATAGGGGTTCACTACCTCTCCTACGATGGCTTACGCGATGGTCCGTCACTATCTCGACAGTCCATTGGCATGAGACATCGCTCTTAGGAAGAATGTGGTCTCACTATCTCTGCTATGACGGCTTGGACGACGGTCCGTCGGCTCTCACCGTCGCACCTGGGTAGTTTTGACTATTTTTTGTATTTCGGCCATAACTTTCTACCCCGATACTGGATTTTCATGAAATGGGTATCAATGAAAAGCTTATTCAATTTCCCACTCAACAAAAAGTGAAAATATTAGAAATTCCATGTGTGTAAAAGTGGATTCATCTTTTAAAACAAGTCTTTGACATGTTTGGGATGAATTTAAGCTAGGTAGAAGTATAGGGTATTACAATATCTCCCCTTGAGAACATTCATCCTCAAATGAGACTGAACGAGAGAGGATAAAGATAAACTGACGTACATAATAAACATAAATGACTGGAACATGATTTCATGACTGACATAACTGATAACTAAATAAATGTTACTGAACATGCATATCTGATACAGGTGTAACTGATTCATGAATACATGACTGAGTGTTCTGAGGAACTAAGTTTCTCACAATGAGAATGCATATCTGATACATGATTATATGACTAAACTAGTGCATGAATGCATGACTGAATATGCAATGGTATTTAATACCAAGTTTATAATAGAATTCTGAGGATGAACTCTATACCAAGTTTGTAACTGAAATCTGAACATGAAACTGAAAATCATAAGAAGGACTGTTACCTTGAGCTAGATCTGAGTTAGTGGAGAAGAGTTGAGGGTACTTGGTTTATATTTCTACTTCTGCTTCCCAAGTATCTCCCTTAATAGAATGATTCTGCCAAAGAACTTTGACTAGAAGGACTTTTTTGTTCCTCAGCCTACGAATCTGGTAGTCTAGAATTTCAACTAGAATTTCCTCGTAAGAGAGACTATTCTAAATATCTAGGCCCTTAACAGAGACTACAACTGCTGGGTCACCTATGCACTTCTTAATCAAGGAGACATAAAATACTGGATGCACTAAAGCTAGATTTAAAGGCAACTCGAGCTCATAAGCTACCTTACCGAAATGACTGAGAATTTTGAAGAGACCGATAGAGCTTTCCCTTCTTTCCAAATCTATTCACTCCCTTCAAGGAGAGATCCTTAGATAGATAAAGTCATTAATTCGGAACTCAAGATCTTTTATTGAATAGCATGAACGGGAATATGAGAATATGACTGAGTTTGTAATGTGTGACATATACTGAGTATCGTGAACTAAACTGAACCATTTCGTACATAGCTTATGACTGAGATTAAAGCTTGAGAATCTACCTATGAGTACCTACTACTCCAAGATATGTTCCTTACATAAAGAGGGAATGACATGTTTAGGTAATAAAAGTTTGGGGGATTATAGTGTATCTCTCCCTTGGGATGCTACGTCCCTCGAAGAATGCTTACTTGGCCGAGATACTGAGGAGAGACTGGAATAATGCACAAGGCACCCATGAAAGGAATCACGACTGAATATTTGGGAAATGAGACTGAGTCATGAAACATGAACTGAGCTAAACACACAACTGCTTGATTGGTTCATCTTAGAATGGTTACATCCACGAGACTTCTAATAATGAGACTAGGTGGACAGAATGGGAAAATATGTAACCTTGTTCGTCTGACTATCGGACTGAAGTACTGGTTGTTCAAACTAATTCCTACTGACTGAATTATCTGATATACTGATTAACTGATGGATGAGTACTGGGCATGTAAGACTAAACTATATTTAGTCTGAATAACTGGACTGAGAATATGGAGTTGTTATGAACATGAGAAAGGGACTAACTGAGTAACATGAGATTGTTGAGCATGAATTCATGTAATACTTATATTGTTTAAGAATGCAAGACCAGGAGTATAACATGATTCAAAAATATTCTATAAGCTGCGGTACTGAAACACTAATAGCATGCGTAAATGATAACTACACGCCATGGTCAAGAAAACTTGAAATTGGACTGTGGTATTGATCTGATTTTTGAACTGAGGCTAAGGCTGACATTATATCTAAAACTGTAGTAGATACTTCAACTAAATCTGTAATTGAGACTCATACTGGGACTAAATATTGGTTTCTGATAATTGAGGTTTAGACTGGTACTGAAGTACTGAATTATGATGGTTAAGTAATTGATAACTGAAATCCATGGTCCTGTAGGACTATCTGAGCCCTTTACTGAATACTGATTACTGAATTGACACTGTAACTGTGGCCTAAGATATGGAATATCAACACCACAGCTTCACTGAGGGATCATAATGAAGGGCATACGTGAGATAACCTTAGTTTGGCTGATTACTAGGAGTGGAACACGAGTCATGAGAGATGAGCATATTGTAAATCACGACATGAGTACATGAGTCATGAGATTCATGACCTGAGTCTGAAGGTTCTGTATTCATGGTACATGATTCGTACTATTCAGTAATCTGGAGCTCCTTGTACTAGGAACTAGAAACGCACATGATTTATCGGAAGGTGTGTAAATGTAAGCTATATTCATGGAACATGATTCTTACTATGGAGGAAACTGGGACTCCTTATACTGGGAATTGAAATGGTACATGATTTTCACTAATGTGCATAAATATGTGCGATGATTATGGAGCTGACACGTAGAACATAAATAGATATCATGATACTTGATGGGTTTTGAGGATCTGAAGTACTATTCTGAGATAGAATGCATAATTATGTTCACTGTGGGAATAGACAAAGATGTCATCCTTGAAGACGTTGACAAAAAAGTCCAAGTATTACTTGAACACATGGTTCATTGAAGGTTGTTGGGGCATTGGTAACACCAAAGGACATGACTAAGAATTTGAACTGACCGTACCGAGTTCCAAAAGTTGTTCTTGAAATGTCACATTCTCTAACTCTGGGTTAATGATAGGCTGATTTGAGGTCTATCTTAGAGAAATAGTGGCACCCTAAAGTTGGCCAACAAGTCATTGATTCTAGGAAGTGGATACTTTTTCGTAACCATGACTTTATTTATCTGACGGTAGTCTATACAAATTCTGAGAGAGCCATCTTTCTTTCACACGAATAGAACTGGTGCACTCTATGGGGAAACATTGGGCCTGATAAATCCCTTATCTAAGATATCCTTCAACTATTCTTTTAGTTCTCTGAGTTTCTTTGGTTCCATTCTATATGGCGGAATAGATAAAGGTTGAGTATCTGAGAGAAGATCAATGCCAAAGTCTATTTTCCTTTTGGGAGAAACTCTGAGAAAATCTTTAGAAAACACAGCGGAATATTCATTTGCTACTGAGACTGATTTAAGACTGGGAGTTTCAAAACTAGAATTCTTAACTCGAACAAGCTGGTAGACAAATCCCTTAGATATCATTTTCCTAGCACGTAGGTAGGAAATAAACTGACCTCTGAATGCTTAAATAATACCCTTCACTTAAGGACGGGTTCATTCAGAAACTAAAATTAGATTGTAGTCAACTGTGGCATAGAAGGAATGAAGCCAATCCATGTCGAGAATGACATCAAAATCCACCATCTCTAATTCAACTAAGTCTGATGAAGTGACTTTTTGAGATACCATAGCTGGACAGTTCCTATATACCCGTCGGTCTATGATGGTTTTACCCACTGGGGTAGAGACTGAGAAGGGCTTTGCTAGAATTTTAGGACTGACTCTGAAATAAACTGCTATATAGGGAGTAACAAAATACAAAGAAGGTCCTGAATCTACCAAAGCGTAAACATTCATATGAAAGATCTATAACGTACCAGTAACTATATCAGGAGAATTTTCTTAATCCTATCAGGACTAAAGAGCATAGAGACTATTTGGGCATTTCCCACTAGTAGCACTGGAGGTGGCACCCTGCTGATTCAGGTGACCGACCTGAGCTGAGGAATGGTTATGCTGACCTTAAAAACCTTGCTGGGGACAATCTTTGACTCTGTGGCCTGGCTTGCCACATTTGAAAAAGACATCGTTGCCAGCTCTGAAAATACCCTGTTGGTTCTTACCACAAGTCTGACAAAGGGGATAGGTTTGGGCACTACTAACACTACCCTGAGGTTTAGGGCCTAGCGCCCTATCCCTGTTGCCATCTCTGAATTTCAGCACTGGAGCATAAGCTGAAGAAGGGGCTGGGATAATAGCCTGCTTATTGCTCTAAGCTACTACTGAGTAAGACAAAGTAAGGGAGTTGGTTCTGAATTCTCCATGAAAGGCATGATCGTCCAGGGAATCTGTCTGAATGGACGAAGGTACTAACTAATTTTTGGTTCTCCTTTTGTTAGCCTTTTTGGGAGACATTTTGTAAATGAAATGAAAAAAATGGACTAGACTGGGAGTCTACATTTGAGCTTATGCTCACTGGCATGACATGAATACTGAAAGAAGGGAAACTGCTCCTAAAACATTTTATAGCCTCCTGCACATAAATATGGCGCACAACACACCCATGCACAAGACTCTACTATATATGGCTTTCAGACTTCCTAGAATACTGTTGAAAATTAGGCTCTGAATGCCACACGGTGCTCATGACCCCGAAGGACCATAAGCTAATCCATGGCTGATATTTGTACCTGTACACTACATAATATACTATATAAATGTAGAAATAAAGGCTGAAAGGCCATAAGATTGAAAGATCTGATAAAATATAATATCTGAAGATATGGTATATCAATACCAAAATAAGTGAAATAAATGTCTGGACATGCTGTAGTCTGAAAGCCTCTAAAGCTGAACTGTCTGAATAAGGAGTTGATGGGACATGTCCCCAACTAACTCTAACTATTGAAATAAACTAAGTAATGAAATAATAAAGAAATTATCATATCCTCAAAGGATGAGGACTCACTGCTAACTCTGAATACTGAGACTAGAATGCTACTAATGCTCTGGAGCTCGTGCTTCTAACCCTATGGAATAAAAAACCATAGCACAAATGCATCAGTACGATTGAATGTAATGGTATGCAAGTGACGTAGGCTGAATACAAGGGTATATATGCATAAACCATGCTAATCAACTATATAACATGAATGTGAGAATATATGTATGAATAAATGAGTGTAACTAAAATCGTGATGATACTGACTACTGAGTCTAAATACTGATAACATGAGTACTGATAACTGATATTGACCGACTGTATCTGACATTCTAGGTTCTGATGGAACTAGCTGAGTTCCATTCAATATTAAGTTGACTGTATCTGACAGTCCTGAATTCTATAGAACTATGTAAGTTCTATTATAGATACTGAATGACTGTATCTGACAGTCCTGATCTATAACTAAAATTGTGGGAAGTATTCATCTAACCGATATACCCCAATTAAAGCAATGTAGTTGAGTTGTAATCCAATCTGTAACCCCAATAAGAAGGGTGTCAATACCGTGCCACTGGTAAGGACAATCTATGAGTAACCCTCATATAACAGGTAACTTTAGAGAATGGTGGGAACCCTTATATAACAGGTTAAGGCACCTCATCTACCCTCATAAAATAGGCTATGATATCTCAACCTATGCTAGCTACACAGTTCTGGAATGCAAGGATTGCTTCTAAGACTCAAACCCTCATATAACAGGTGGGTTCCCATCCTTGGGTTCACTCGGTGCTAATTTCTACTCCCATCTGAATAAATACTGAACATAATTAACGAAACTGACTGGACTGAGTTAACTAAATTTTTGTGGACTGGCGGAATGCTACTGAGATCTGATAACTGTCTGAGATTTCTAAGATTACTGGATTTCTGAGCTTTCCTGAGTCACATGACTGACTGAGTTCTATGGATCATGGCTTGATGAGCATATCATGAAAACATGACACTGGCTCTAGGCACACAGCTATATTTTTTAGGTACAAGTACCCCCTGGACTCGATGGAAAGAAATCGACAAAGCATGACTTTCTTGAATACATGACCAACATCAACAATCCATAATATAATAAGTTGGATATTTCATGAAGTACAAGTTTTAAAGCACCACAAGGGCTACACATGTATCCATAATTCACTAACTATGACATTTCATCAAACAATTGACATGCATAAACTTGTACATGAATGGGGATTCATATTATCACACTAGTATGGCACTTTTCCTTCACATAGGGATTTAATCAAACACATGGGGAGCATACTTTGGTTATACCATTATCAATGCATCTAATTTTTATGGTTGCATAAATAAATTTTCTAATTTGAAGGGTTTATCATGATTATTATGCAAATCTTCATATACTAGGGTCAATCATTGGAATATGTAATTTAAAACATGAATCAAAACCCCATAACATCATGAACATGAATTCTAATTCAATTTACATCATGAACATTCATAAATACACAAATCTTGAATTTTGAAGAGAGATTCTTGAGCTTCATGGGTATAAGGGACCCATGAATCAACACATGACATACCTTGATTGTGAGTTTCTTAAAGTGTTTGGAATTGAAGAACTTTAATCTCTTAGTTTCTTGAAGAATGATTTGGATCTTATTCTTAGGGATTATCTTTGAGAGAAAACCCTAATTTGATATTGTAGATGAATAATGAACTTATGAGCCTTGATATGATATTATTAGGTATTAAAAAGGGTGGTAAAAGACCAAAAAGTCCTTTTTTTAAAAAATGACTTAAAATAACTGAATGAAATGTGCAACGATGGGTGCGACGGCCCGACGATGGGTACAATGGCCTAACGCTGGGTCGACAGTCCGTCGGTCCTGACCATCGCACCTGGGCAGAATAGGGGTTCACTGCCTCTCCTATGATGGCTTGTACGATGGTCCATCGCTAGCTTGATGGTCCGTCGGCCTGAGCCGTCACTCTTAGACAGAATGTGGTCTCACTGTCTCCGCTGTGATGGCTTGGGCAACGGTCTGTCACTAACTTGATGGTCCGTCGGCTCTCACCATTGCACCTGGGCAGTTTTGACTATTTTCTAAATTTCGGCCATAACTTTCTACCCTAATACCGGATTTTGACGAAATGGGTATCAATGGAAAGCTTATTCAATTTTCCACTCAACAAAGAGGGAAAATCTTAGAAATTCCATGTGTATAAAAGTGGATTCATATTTTAAAATAAGTCTTTAACTTTTGGGGGATGAATTTAAGCTTGGTAGAAGTATGGGGTATTACAAACGGTTAGCGGGGTGAGTGCTAGTATGTAACTTATGGAAGGGATAAAATAATGCCATAGTCAAATAATTCCAAAACCATTCAAAATCATAACACACATTCATAAATAGATATATATAAGATGTTGGGGTAGAGAACAAGGTTTTGCAAGAGATTTAAAACCATTAACCTGGACTGTGTAGCTCTAACCGGGCTTAGGGAACCCATGGGCTATATGGGTACAACTCTCCCTACTGAAAGGGTCCCAATGCGTGTTAGCCGCATGAACCAGGAAAATTAGAGAAAGGGAAAGAGAATCCATGCCCCCAGCCATTCCATTATATATATATAATGTGAACTATGCACACGATCACCAAGACCCCTATGCTGGCAAATGTGGTTTCCAATATCTGTCCCCCTAGGACCTCCTCCTTTTACAGCAATCTGCACAGCTCCCATAAATCCTAAATTAAAACATTTGCACATAACCCATTCATTTAAGATAGGAGTCTTTTAATTAGGAATTTATCATTGCTATCATCATACAAAATTAAGTTAAGCTTGCAAGTCAATTCTATTATGCCATTCCAAACCAATTAGCCGAATAGAATCCAAAGTTCCTATTTAGAAACCAATCTATGGCCACCAAGGCCTTTCAAAACCATTTAAAACAAAACCATAGCCATCAAGTACTTACAAAATCATTTTTATCCATTTAGCCATTAATGCAATGCAATAGTTTAGAAGAGCAAGAAAAACCATGAAGTTGTCCATATTCCAAACCAATTATGCAAATGGGTTGAGATGAATACCAATTCCAAATCAAAAACTATAATTTTGGGGAATCCACGGCCCCCATCCCATTTACCATGCTTGTGCATCCTATTAGTTTAAAGACTATAAGTTAAAGAATGAACAATAGTTCCAAAACCATGGAAAAACCAACTAAGTAAAAACAATTGAAAACCCTCAACCCATCATTCCAAACCCATAATTTAAAATCACATAAATAATGAAAAAACACACGAATCTATGAAAACCACATTAGGAAAGAGATACATGCCTAAAAATACCAAGAATTTGGAGAGAAAACCATAATTTGAACCCTAGGTGCTTAATCCTTAGAAACCCTAGCCTTGCTCTTGATTTGGGAGTTTAGAGAGAAAGAGTAGTGTTTATGTTATGTTAACTGATGAAAATAGGACCAAAGGAAGAGTTTTAAGTCACGGGAAATAATAGGATGAGAGGAAAAGACGATAATGATCGTAATGAAAATGGACAGGAAATATAATGGCCAGTTGCTATGGGTCACGTAAAGACTCGTAGTCACTAGTCATGACTTTTGAAGAGTACCTACGACTCATCACCTGAGCCGTACTCTGGACAGTGAGCACAATCACATGAAAAATTTCAAACTCCAAAACCTGGGATATTACATTACCCCACCCCTCCACCCCCAGGTTTATTCATCCCCGAATGAGGCGTCAAGGAACCAATTGGCATAGTAACAAGAAAGAATACAAGCACAAACCCTGAACAAAAATTCAAAAAGCATAAGAGTAAAAGGGGAACCCATACCTCAAATACTCTTATCAAATGCAGGGAACAAAAATGGATACTTAGCCTTCATATCATCTTCCGCCTCCAAAGTAGCATCCTCTACCTTTTGATTCCTCCAAAGGACTTTTACCAAAACTACATCCTTAGTCCTAAACTACAGACTTGTCTATCTAAAATCTCAATCGAAGCTTCCTTATAAGACAAAGAATGGAAAATACCAATATCCTCCACTTGGACAATAAAAGTAGGATCACCCACATACTTTTTTAGCATCAATACATGAAACGTGGGATGAATAAAACCCAAATTCAAAGGCAAATTAAACTCTTAAGAACCATTCCTAACTCTCCTCAAAACCTGATATGGACCAACAAAACAGGTATTGAGCTTCCCCTTCCTCCAAACCACATCACGCCTTTCATAGAAGATATTTTCAAGAACACCCAATCATCAATCGCAAACTCAAACTCCCTTCACCTCACATCCTTATAAGACTTTTGGAAACTCTCAACAGTCTTAAGTCATTCTTTAATAACCATCACCTTCTTTATATCTTGGTGACCCAAGTCAGGACCAAATAATCTAGCCTCACCAACCTTAAACCTTCCAATAGGAGACCTACACCTCCTATCATAAAGAGATTCAAATGGAGCCATGTCAATACTCAAGTGATAACTATTATTATACGCAAATAAAATAAGAGGTAAGTGATCCACTAAACTCCCCCTAAAATAATTCAGATAAGTTGTTAGCATATCCTCTAAGGTCTAAATAGTATGTTCCATTTGTCTATCCATTTGAGGGTGGAAAGTGGTTCTAAGGTTCTCCTTAGTCCCCAAACTTTTCTTAAAAAAATAAAAAAAGTTAGAAGAGAATTGCATGCCTCAATCTGAAATAATGGAAACTAGAGCACCATGCATCATCACAATCTCCTTAATGAATAACTTAGCACAATCCTCAATCGAGTAGGTAGTCCTACCGGCAAGAAATAAGCAACCTTAGTCATCTTATCCACAATGACCCAAATTGAATTATACTGATTGCAAGACCGCGGAAGACCTGTAATGAAATCCATATTAATCATCTCCCACTTCAAAATAGGCAACTTTATCTCTTGATACATACCACTGAGCCTAAAGTGTTCTACCTTTACTTGCTGAAGACCATACACTTAACTATGAAATTTAGTATATCTCTCTTCATATTATTCCACAAATAAATCTGCTTCAGATCATGATATATCTTAGTTGAACCTGGATGAACTGTATACCTAGATTTATAAGCCTCAGCCAAAATCCGTTTCTGCATCCTCTCAACATCAGGAACACACAACCTACCTTGGTACCTCGAGATACCATCTTCCCCAATCTCAAAGGACATAAATTTTTGTTGACCCACATCTTCTTTAATTAGCATAAGTATAGGATCCAAAACCTATTTTTCCTTTACCGTAGCACCAAGAGATGATTTAACCACTTCTTGAACTATAACTCCTCCATCCTTGGAGTCCAGAAAATGAACTCCTAATTTGTCAATTGGTGAATATCCTTCATCAATCCTCGCTTCTCCTAATTCACATGAGATAAGCTCCCCATAGAAAACCTGTTAATAGCATCAGCAACAACATTAGCATTATCTAGATGGTAGTGAATGCTTATGTCATACTCCTTGATCAATTCAAACCACTGTCTCTACCTGAGATTCAACTCCTTTTGAGTGAACACATACTGTAAGCTTGTATGGTCTGAATAAATGTCCACATGCACCCCATACAAATATGATGTCAGATCATCAATGAAAAAACCACAGCCTCTAACTCTAAATCATGAATCGAATAATTTCTTTCATGAACCTCAAGTTGTCTGGATGCATAGGCTAGCACCTTATCATGTCGCATCAACACACAACCCAATCCCACAAAGAATACATCATAATATACAACAAAAGACTCAATACCCTCGGGTAGGATCAAAACTGGAGCATAGGTCAAATTTAACTTCATAAAACTATCCTCACAAGCATCAAACCACAAAAAATTTACCTTTTTGAGTCAACTTCATCAATAGAGCAGCAATAGAAGATAAACTCTTCACAAACCTCTTATAATATCCAGCCAAGCTCTAGAATCTCCAAATATTGGTTGAAGTAGTGGGTCTAGGCAACTTCTTAATAGCCTCAACTTTCTATGGATGTACCTTGATCCCCTCAATTAAGACAACATGCCCCATATAGGTCACAACATTCAGCCAAAACTCACATTTAAAAAATTTAACATACAACCTTTAATCCATAAGAGTCTGCAACACAATTCAGAGGTGATTGATATGATCCTCCTCACTCTTAAAATACACCAATATAAAATTAATGAAGACTATCATAAATAATTTTAGAAACTATCTAAGCGCCCTGTTCATTGGACCCATAAATGCGGCCAGAGCATTAGTCAACCCAAATGACATAACCAGGAACTCATAAAAATCATATCAGGTTTGAAAAATAGTCTTGGGACCATCAGCCTCCCTAATCTTCCATTAATGATAGCTCGAACAAAGATAAATCTTAGAGAAGCATCTAGCACCCTGAAGATGGTCAAAAAGATCATCAATTCTAGCAAGAGGATACCTATTCTTCACTGTCACCCTATTCAACTGATAATAGTCTATACTCATCCGAAGGGACCTATCCTTCATATGCATGAGAAGCACAAAAGTACCTCATAGCGAAACACTAGAATAAATGAGGCCCTTATTAAGGATATCCTTTAACTACTTTTTTAGCTCTTTTAATTCAGCCAGAGCTATTATATAAGGAAGAATAAAGATAGGATGGGTATCTAGTAAAAGATCAATCCCAAAGTCTATTTTCCTATTGGGAGGAATGCCAGGGTGATTATCGAGAAACACTTTAGGAAACTCATTAACCACAGGGAAAGATTGCAAAGAAGGACCCTCGACTAGAATCTTTATCTCAAATCAGATGATATTAACACCCCTTGGAAATTAATTTTTGAGTTCTAATATAAGAAATAAACCTCCCTTTTGGAACTAAGGAACTTCTCTCCCATTCGATTATCAGTTCATTAGGAACATGAAAGCTAATCTTTTAGGTCCTACAATCAAAAGAAGCATAGTACGAATGAAGCCAATCCATCCCTAATATCACCTCAAAATCTACCATATCAAGCTCTACTAAATCCACCAATGTCTCGCTATGAAAGATAGACACCACACAACTCTTATATATATTTTTGGCCATAATAGAGTCACCTACCTATGTAGACATAGAGAAGGGATCAAAAATAATTTTGGGACCAAAACCATAGCGCACAACCACATGAAGGGTCACATAAGAGAGAGTAGACCAAGGATCAAGCAAAAAATACACAACATAAGAGAAGAAATTTAACATACCAGTAACAATGTCAGGAGATACCTCAGATTCTTAACATGTAGCATGAGTATTGAGATGATTTCAGCCAGTTTTGATACCTGAAGTTGCACCCTTTGGTGTAGGAGCTGAAAAAGTGGCGATCGAAACCTTATTAGTGAAGTGGCTACTTTAGCTGCAGGACAGTTCATCAACATATGTCCAGGCTGACCATAATTGAAGCATAAATTCCTTTCCTCATCATAATAACCTCGGTGAAGTTGATCATAAAATCTACAAGAAGGATATGGTAGGGCTGACTGAGCTCTACTAACTTGAGACTAGGCACCCTATACCTTAGGACCACTGCTAGCTTGAAAACTACGATCACAAGATGGCTTGGGATGAGAAGAACTAGCCAAAGAATATGAACTAGAATTTCCCCAATTGGTCCACTATCTACTATCTCTCCTATTGTTCTATTATCCTTTAACCTGCTCTGAATACTTGAACTTCTTATTCTGCCTCTATCCCATCTCTGCTTGACTCTTCTTTTCATCTTCCACTTATTGTCTATAAACCACAAACCTAGATATATCCATGTCATTATTCGACATTAAATCCTTACACTCTAATACCAAGACACGGTACAACCCTGAAGCAAAGTTTATCTTTTTAAATCTCTGTCTAGACACCAATTCTGGAGCATAACGAGGCAACTGCTAAAATTTCAAAGCATACTCATTCACACTCATCTTGTCCTACTTCAAATTCATAATCTCCTCAGCCCTAGATTCCATCATCTTATGAGGAAAGAAATGATCTAGATAGTCCTCTATGAACTCATCCCAACCAACTGGATCAGTGTCATTACCCCTCAATTGCTCTTACTCTTCATATCACTAATAAACTAATCTTTCAGTTAATATGCAGCAAACTCTTCACCTTCAGAATTAGTAACATGCATCACTCTAAATATCTTTTCCATCACATCCACAAAATCTTAAGGATCTTCCCCAACCCTAGAACCTATAAAGATTAGGGGATTCAACCTCATGAACTGGCCAACCTGAGTGACCTGAGATGAAAGAGCAATAGAAGAAACACGATCTGACTAACTAGACTAGACTAAAATATGACTAATTGAGTAAGTAAATGAATGGACCAACGTAACTCTGAATTAGTTATATCCCTCTGAGGCGGCTGATCATAAGTATCACCATCTCGAGAAGCTCGAGGAGGACTAGCGCATATAGGTGGAACTCCACGTGAGGCTGTGCATTTGGGAGCAAAGACCCTAGATCGAGTCTACACTTCATAGACAGGGCAAGTTCCATCACATTGTCCTCAGCTATGACCGAGGGTCCAGCAGATTTTCTATAAATATCAAATCTTTAAAGAGGCATGATCTAAAACATGAGTAATACAGGAGTTAGAAAATTTCATGACACTAGGATCTATAGCCTAAACTAGAACATGAGAAAAGGAAACATTCCTAAATGCCTTATACCCTTACCCTTATAAGTGCAGTGTGCTACACACCTACAAAAAGGGACTCTACTCGACATGGCATTCTGGTACCAAATGACCCTGAACCTATGCTTTGATACCAAGCGTGTCACTACCCGACCCCGGGCCTAGCTGTGATAGGTATCTCAAGCCTATCGAGAGTCGGAGACCACCCTCTTAGCCTAGACAACCAGAACACAATATGATATAATAGCAGAAGTAACCCAACAAATATATAAAGATAAATAGATAATGCAATACGGACCAATAAATAATAACCACCCACACTTTGTCCATAGAAGCCACTAAATCAAAATACCAAGTTAGGTTGGGACATGCCCCGGACCACGATCAAAAAGGGAATCCAAAATATAAAAAAAAGCTGATGGGATTTCAAAAATCATAAGGAAAGTAGTGAAATGTTTGGTCTTTCGAAAGATGAAGACTCACCATTTCAGTGCAGACCAACTGATGAACCAGAATCACCTAACTTGGCATAAGGTAAAAAAAACCCTAGGACTCTGCATCATGAAATAATGTAACATTCGAGGACAGTTAGCAGGGTGACTTCTAGCATGTAACTCAAGAAAGGGATAAAATAATGCCATAGTCAAATCAGTCCAAACCCATTAAAACACATATGAACATATTCATATATACATATACATATATATATATATCTAAGATATTGGGATAAGGAACAAGGTTTAGCATGAGATTTAAAAACATTAACCTAGATTGTGTAGCTCTAATCGTCCTAAGGGCATCCACGAGCTATATGGGTTTAGCTCCCCCTGCTAAAAGGGTCTCAGTGCTTATTAGTTGTTCAACCCAGGAAAATCCTAGGAAGGTTCAGGGAATCCATAACCTAGCCATTCCAATATATATATATATATATATATATATATATATATATATATATATATATATATATATACATAAAGTGTGAACTATGGACACAATCACCAAGACCCCCATGCAATCAAATATGGCTTCCAATACTGATCCCCTTAGAACCTCCACCTTTCACGGCGAGCTACACAACCCCCTTTAAGCCTAAATTAAAACATTTGCACATAACCCATCCATTTAACCGAGGAGTCTTGTAATTAGGCATTTACCATTGCTATCATTATACCAAATTAAGTTAAGCTTGCAATCAAATTCTGTTACGCCATTCCAAACCAGTTAACCAAATAGACTTCAAAGTTCCAATTTAGAAACCAATTCATATCCACCAAGGCCTTTTAAAACCATTTGAAACCAAACCTTGGACACCAAGTCCTTCCAAAACCATTTTTATCTCTTTAGCCATTAATGCAATGCTAGTTTAGTAGAGCAAGCAAAACTATAAAATTGTTCATATTTTAAACCAATTAAAAAAGTGGGTTATGGTGAATAACAGTTCCAAATGAAAAATCATAATTTTTGGGGAATCATGACCCTTATCCCATTCACCATGCCCGTGCATCTAATTAGTTCAAAAACTACAAGTTAAAGCATGAATAACAATTCCAAAACCATAGGAAAATCAACCAAGTAATAACCATTCAAAATCCTCAACCCATTATTCCAAACCCATAATTTAAAATCACATAAAAATATAAACATAGGCCTTTATGAAAAAGCAGGTTAGGAAAGAGATACATGCCTAAAAATACCAAGAATTTGGAGAGGAAACCATAATTTAAACCTTAGGTGCTTAATCCTTAGAAACCCTAGCCTTGGTCCTGATTTGGGAGTTTAGAGAGAAAGAGTTGTGTTTATGTTATGTTAACTGATGAAAATAGGACCAAAGAAAGGGTTTTATGTCATGAAAATAGTGGGATAAGAGGAAAAGACCATAATACCCTTAATGAAAATGTGTAGGAAATATAGCTCCCAGTAGCTTTGGGTCAGGTAACAACTCATAGTCACTAGTCAGAAGTCATCACCATGACTCGTATCCTGGGAAAAAACTCAGGGCCACCTTGCTAAAGTGGTCATGTATCACACCCTATGACTCATGACCTAATTATATGACTTGTAAAGGCCAAGTCATTATCCAAATAAAACAGTAGGCCACCACACTAGTTAGACTTAAATTGGAACCATACGACTCGTGAAGAGTGTCTATGACTTATCAACTGAGACGTACTCCAGAAAGATAGCACAATCACATGAAAAATTCAAAGTCCAAAACTTAGGGTATTATACTGTTATTGAGATGTTAGAGTGGGAAGGTACTTTTAAACCTATTTCTTTGATAATTGGGCCTGTTTATCATACCTAAAATTTAGTTAGATTGGGGTATAGGGCATTTTTATCCTACACTTGGAATAAAAGTTTGATCGTACCTCCTATTACTTTTATTTAAGTAGTGTGTGAATTCTTAGAGGTGTTTTCTGATGATCTCTTTTGTATGCCTCTTGGCCATGATTTGACTTACTTATTGACATAGAGCTAGGAACCTACCCTATCCATATCCCTCCTTATAGGATGGTACAGGCTGAGTTAAGAGAATTAAAATCCCAATTTCACGAGTTGTTAGGGAGGAGTTTTATCTATTCGAGCATTTCATCCTTGGTTAATCCTAAGCTTTTCGTGAAAAAGAAATATGGTAGTACACAAATGTGCATAGACTATCAACAATTGAATAAGGTTACGATTCTTAACAAGTACCCTATATCTAGGATAGACGATCTACTAGACTAGTTAATAAAGATTCGTAGTGTTTTCAAAGGTCAATTTAGGGTCAGGTTACCATCATCTTAAGATTCATGTCACGACCCAAACCAGGTCCTAGTCGTAACGGGTATATCAAGTCTTTATGTACCGGTGACCACCCCCTTACCTGCCAAATAGAATATATTACATCTAGCAGCGGATAAATTTCAAACTTTTAACAAGATTAGCTGAGTTCCAAGCATATAACAAGTTATGCAACTTAGAAAAGAAATGTCAGAATATCAAAAACATCCCAATCTATAGTAATCCAAAAATCCTCTAACCAGACCAAAACCATTCTAATTTGGGATATGCCCTCGACGATATCCAAAAGAGTACAATAGAAGTAGTCTAAGATATAAATGAAATAAGACTTTAAAATGATATACCTTTCGGATAATAGAAGCTCACCACTTCAAAGCTGATTGCGATAACCTAGAAATCCTATCACTGCGCTGGAAAAGTAGAAGTGTCTCTGGTTCCTACATCGCATGGGGATACAGCAAAAGGAGATAGTTAGCGGGGTCAATGCTAGCATGTAACCCAGGGAAGGGATAAAGTAATGCCAAGTCAAAACCATAGCAAAATCCACGTACACACAATGTTTATACATATATATATATATATAACATGTTGGGATAGGGAACAAGGTTTAGCATGAAAGTAAAACATTATCCTAGACTTTGTAGCTCAACTATCATAAGAACAGCCATGAGCTATATGGATCCAACTCCCATGCTGAAAGGGCCCTAGTGCATGTTAGCCGCACGAACCAAAGGTATCAAGGAAGACTAAGGAATACCCCAACCCCCTGTCAATCCAGTATAAAAGTATATATAAAGTGTAACATATGCACACGGTCATCAAAACCCACCCTCACGCTGGAAAATATGAGTTTCCAATATCAGTACCCATGGGACATGCACTTTCAAGGCTTAGCTACACAACCCCCTTTAAGCTAATATTAAAATAATACATTTCCAATCATTGAGCCATAATTATCCATGTATGTACATACTGTTGGTATCATCATACCAACTACGCTTGCAAGCTAATATCATCATGTCATTACAATTATACAGCAACTCGGGGGAATTCCATAACCCCCTTTATTCATTAAGTCCATATGGGGGAATTCCACGACCCCCTTTGTTCATTAAATCAAATTTGATTCTGTCGATTTTTATACTATGCAATAGTTCCAAAGGTATTTTTAATACATATATTCTCATGTTCAATGCAAGTTTCACAAGATTGGGTTGCGGTTATCACCAATTCAATTGTCAAAATCTACATAATTGGGAGAATTCATGACCCCTAGTGTATTCACAATACATATGCACCCCACACATTCAAAACTACCATTAAAGCATGAAAATTTTCATATAAACCATGGGAACATTATTTAAGAAAATGATCATTCAAAACCCTCAACCCACATTCCAAAGGCAACATTCAAAACCATTTGAATAACAATTTAAAACACATGCTTCAAAGAAATAAGATTTAGCAAAGAGTAACATGCCTGAGATATCAAGAATTACATAGAGAAATCAACCCTTTGATAATCTAATTGCCAATTTCTTTGAAACCATAGGAGTTCTTGACTTAAGGAATTAAGAGAGCTTGAGACAGTGTATTTGATGGTTGAGTGTTGAAAATAGGGTTCCCAACATGTTTTATGGTCATGGGTCTTAAGTGGGGAAAGAGGGAAATGTCTAAACTGTCCTTAAATAAAAGCATAAAAATGTCCCCAATTGTCATGGGTCACCTTACAAATCTTGATGACTCCTTACGAGTCCTCACTATGACTCGTAGTGTAACCAAGATCTTAGGGAACCCATACTGGTCTGATTATGAGTCGTACCTATGAATTATGCTCAAATATGATGACTCGTTTTGTCCAATCATAGGCATATCAGAAATAAGGGACCATTACACTAGTTTGGCTATGGAAGGGACTATATGACTAGTAAAGAGTCCATATGACTCATTATGTCCTAGTCGTATTCAGGTCAGAGTCTTTAGGTAACACACTAGTCACCCTATGATATGGGCTTCTATGACCCTTAATAACACCTTACGACTCATAAGATGTGTCGTAGATTGCGCAGTAAGCTCAGAGGTCAAGAATTTTTCAAGGAGAAAAATTTGGTGTGTTATATCCCCCCTCCCACCCCCCCCACCCCTCCAAGGATTAATTGTCCCTAAATGATGAGTTAAGGCATTCATTAGCACGATTTAACATAGAGACACAACCATAATTTCCTTTAATAATGCCAAAAAAACAAAGATATTAAGGTATACACATTCCTTAAGCACGATTATCCAAAGCAAGAAAAATGAATGGATATTTAGACTTCATCTCCTCTTCAGTTTCCCAAGTAGCTTCTTCAACCTTTTGATTCCTCCATAGAATCTTCACCAAAGCCACATCCTTAGTCCTTAAATGAAATACTTGCCTATCCAAAATTTCAACTGGGACTTCCTCATAAGACAAGGAATCTGAAACCCCAACACTCTCCAAAGGAACAACCAAGGAAGGATCACCCACGCACTTCTTCAACATTGATATATGGAATGCCATGGATAGAACCCAAATTTGAAGGAAACTCTAACTCATAAGCCACATTGTCTACTCTTCTCAAAATAAAGTAGGGGCCAACATATTGGGGATTGAGCTTTCCCTTCTTTCCAAACCTCATCACCACTTTCAGGGGAGACACCTTCAAGAACACCCAATCACTAACATCAAACTCCAATTCCTTATGCCTCAAATCTACAAAGAACTTTTGGTGACTCTGAGATATCTTAAGTACACCCTGAATCACATTCACCTCTTCCGAGGCCTGGTGAACTAAGTCAGGACCAAATAATATAGTCTCACCGACTTTGACCCACTCAATAGGAGAAAGACATATCCTACCATACAAAGCCTCAAACTAATCCATTTGAATACTAAAATGATAGTTGTTATTATACGCAAAATCTATAAAAAGAAAATAATCAACCCAACTACCACCAAAGTCAATCACACAAACCCTTAGCATATCTTGCAAAGTCTTAATGGTCCTCTCCGCTTGTCCATCTGTTTGAGGGTGGAAAGCGATGCTAAAATCAATCTAAGTTCCCAAATCCCTCTAAAATGACCCCCAAAAGTGCAATGAGAACTGCGTGCCTTGATAAGATATAATAGAAATAGGCATACCATGCAACTTTACGATCTCCTAAATGAAAAATTTAGCATAATCTTCCATAGAATAATTAGTCCTCACAGGCAAGATGTGAATGGACTTAGTCATCCTATCCACAATTACCTAAATTAAATCAAAGTAACTTTGAGATAACAGAAGGCTAGTAACAAAGTCTATGTTAATTACTTACCACTTCCACATGGGCAACTCAATCTCTTGACATAAACCACCAGGCCTCAAGTGCTCCACCTTCACTTTCTAACAAACCATACACAGCCACAAAATTGGCCATATCCCTCTTTTTTTTATTCCACCAATAGATTACTTTTAAATCATGGTACATCTTTGTCGAACTAGGATGGATAGAGTACCTCGACTCATGAGCCTCATCCAAGATCTTCTCTCACAGCCCATTAATATTGGGAACACACAATCTACCTTAGTACCTCAAGATACCATGTCTACCAATCTCAAAATCCATGACATTCTGTTGACCCACAGCATCCTTAATCTGCATCAAGATAGGATCCAAAACATGCTTCTCTTTTAACTTAGCACCAAGAGTTGACTTCACCACCTCTTGTACAATTATTCCTCCATCCTCAGAGTCTAAAAGGTAAACTCCAAGATTATACAAATGGTGAATATACTTCACGAAATATTACTTTTCTTCATTAACATGAGATAAGCTTCCCATGAAAAATATGCTAAAAGCATCAGCAACCACATTAGCTGTACCTAGGTGATAAATACGACTCATATCATAATCCTTGAGCAACTTAAACCATCTCCTTTGCCTGAGATTCAACTCCTTCTCGGTGAACACATACTGTAGGCTCTTATGATTAGAATATACATCAACATGAACTCCATTGAAGTAACAGCGCCAAATCTTTACACAAAAAACCACAACCAGCAACTCCAAATCATGAGTTGGATAATTTTTCTTATGCACCTTAAGCTGCCTAGAAGTATACGCCACAACCTTACTATGTTACATCAAGATACAACCTAGTCTAACGCGAGATGCATCATAATAAATAATAAATCCATCAATACCCTCAACTAGGGTCAAAATTAAAGTTGAAGTCAACTTATCTTTCAACTTCTCAAAACCACCCTCACAATTATCGGACCATAGAAACTTTACTTCTTTCTAAGTCAACTTGTCAATGGAGAAGTGATCGACTAGAAACTCTCTACAAACCTTCTATAATACCTAGCTAAACCCAAGAAGCTTTGAATATCAGTTAGAGTCATTGGTTTTGTCCACTTCTTAACTGCCTCAACCTTCTGTGGACCCACCATGATTTTTTCACTAGAAATAATATGACTAAGGAAGGTCACAATATTCAATCAGAAATCACCCTTCAAGAACTTAGCATATAAACTCTGATCCTTAAGAGTCTACAAAACTATACAAAGGTGATTGGCATGATCCTCCTCACTCTTAGAGTAACCAAGATGTCATCAATAATCATAAGGAGTATTAAATCCATAAACTAACAAAATACTCAATTAATAAGATCCATGAACGCCATTGGAGCATTAGTCAACACAAAAGACATGTCTAACAACTCAGAGTAAGTATACTGGGTATAAAAAGCAGTCTTTGAGATATCCACCTCCCTAGTCTTCAAATGATTATAACCTGACTGAAGGTCAATCTTTGAAAAGTACTTAGCACCCTGAAGTTGGTCGAACAGGTCTTCAATCCTAGGTATAGAATACTTATTCATCACAATCACCTTATTCATCCAAAGGTAGTCTATACATATTCGATGGGACTCATCCTTCTTACGCATAAAAACAATAGTAGCACCCAGTGGAGAAATACTAGGGCAAATAAAACCCTTATAAAGAAGATCTTTTAATTGATCCTTAAGTTCTTTCAATTTGCTGAAGGCATTCTATAAGAAGGGATAGAGACAGGAAAGGTATTCATAAAAAGATCAATCCCAAATCTATTTATCTATCGAGAGAAATACCAGAAAGATCATTGAGAAATACTTCAGGAAACTCATTAATAATAGGGACAGATAGCAAAGAAGGGACCTCAAAACTAGAGTCCTTAACCCAAACTAGATGATATAAACACCATTTGGAAATTAATCTTTGGGCTCTAAGATAAGAAATAAACCTTTTCTTAGGCACTAAGAAACTCCCCTCCTACTCAATCACCAATTCAATTGGGAATTAGAAACTGACCCTTCGGGTTCAACAATCAATTGAAGCATAGCATAAATGGAGCCAATCCATCCCTAATATCATATCAAAATCTAGCATATCCAACTCTATCAGATCAACCAATATCTACCTACCACAGATAGATACCACATAATCTATATAGACTCTTCTAGCTACAATAAAGTCACCCACTGGGTTAGACATAGAAAAGGGATAAAAAAATACATTCAAGACCAAAATCAAAATGAATAGCCACATAAGGGGACACATAAGAAAGAGTAGACCCCAGATCAAGTAAGCAATAACATACCTGTGATAACATCAGGAAAAAGCCTTAAATTCATAATGGGTGGAAAGAGCATACAAATAACTTCGACCAGTGTCGATACCAGAAGTAGCACCCCTTGGGGATAGAGCTGAAGATGTAGCAACCGGAACTATATTATCTCCAGTAACGACATTAGTTGTAGGATAGTTCCTTTGAATATAGCTAGGCTGGCCATAGTTGAAGCACTTATTTCTCACCTCATCACAAAAACCATGGTGCAACTATCCACAAAACCTGCAAAAAGGATATGATAGAGATGATTAGGACCTACAGGCCTGAGATTAGGAACCTTGTGTGTTAAACCCACTATTGCTCTGAAAAATGATAATGAATAGACGTCTTAGGATATGGAGAACTATCCATAGAATAAGAACTAAATTTTCCCTACTTCTTCTTAGAAAACTGCTTGCCATCTCTACCACTATTCTGACAGCCTTCACCCATCTCAAAATACCTAAATTTCTTACTCTACCTTTTTTCCTATTTTGGCTTGTTTCTTGTTTTTGTCCTCGACCCTTTGACTCTTTAATTTCTAATTCCTTAGAAACCTTAGTTGTTCTTGACTTAGGGATATGAGAGACCTTGAAATAGTGTATATGAAGGTTAAGTGTTAAAAATAGGGTCCCCAACATGTTTTATGGTTATGGGTCTAAAGTGGGGAAAGAGGGAAATATCCAAAGTGCCCTTGAATAAAAGCTAAAAAATATCGCTAGTCATCACGGGTCACCTAAAGACTCATATGACTCCTTACGAGTCATCACCATAACTCATAGTGTAACCAGGATCTCAGGGCACCCACAATAGTATGACTACGAGCTAAATCCCATGAATCATACTCAGACAAAATGACTTATTTGATCCAATCATAGGCACATCCAAAATAAGGGACAATTACACTTGTTTGCCTAGGAAAGGACTATATAAGTCATAAAGAGTCCATATGACTCACTATGTCCTAGTCATACTCAGTTGAGAGACTTCGGGTAACACACTAGTCACACTATAATTTGGTGTCCTATGTCCCGTAATGACACCTTATAACTCGTAAGGTGTATCGTAGATTGAGCAATAAGCTCAGAGGTTGGGAATTATTCAGGGACCAAAATCTGGGGTGTTACAATTTAGTCTAGGGACATCCCACAAACTACCTTTTAAAATTATTATAGACCTTGTAAGATCTTAGTTATGTCTTTTAGTTTGACCAGTGTCTCAACTTCTTTTATAAAATTTATGAATGAAGTATTTAAGACTTATATGGATTCCTCCACTGTCATTTTTATTAATGATATTCTGATTTACTCTGAGAGAAAGAAGTAGTATAAAACTCACTTGCATACTATGTTGGGGTTTCTTAAGGACAAGCAACTTTACGATAAGTATTTGGAGTGTCAATTTTCGCTATCTTCGATGTCCTTTTGAGGCATATGGTAACTAAGGAGAAGGTTAAGGTAGAACTACAAAAGACTAAAACTGTTAAAAACTAGGTTACACTAACTAATGTAATAGAGGTTCAGAGTTTCGTGGGTTGGTTAGTTACTATCATTGGTTTTTTAGGGGGTTTGCTTCCATTGCTCCACACATGACTCTCCTGATTTATAAAGAGGTGCCTTTTTTGTGGGGTGAGAAGTGTGAGGAGAGAATTTAGTAGCTCAAGACTTTAGTAACTCAAGCTCAAAATGTAATTTCTTATGCTTTGAGGTAGATGAAGCAGTATGAAAATAACCGCGCCACCCATAATTTAGAGTTGGCAGCATTGGTGTTTGCTTAGGAGATATGGAGATAGTATCTCTATGGGATAAAGTGTGAGTTGTTCATAGACCACAGTAGTTTAAAGCATGTGTTTACTCAATGATATCTGAATCTAAGACAGATAAGGTAGATGGAGTTGATGAAAGATCATGAAATATCCATTCTACAACATTTAAGCAAGGACAACATGGTGGCAAATAAATTAAGCCAAACACCAACAAGCATGGGAAGTTTGGAATGGTTGGAAGTGTCGAGATGCCCATTGGCTAAAGAGGTACAAACTCTAATTAATGGTATTATGATATTACTAGTGACTAGTAAGGGAGGAGCAATATCTAATATTAAGGTAAAGTCTACCTTATTTTAGAAGATCAAAAATAAATAGTAAGAAGACAAGAAGTTGAACAACCCTAGGGAAAAAGTGTTCTAAGATAAGGACAGGGAGGCTATTCTTCATAATGAAAGAGTGTTGAGGATTCGGGGACATGTGTGTGTGCCTCATGTGGGTAACTTGATCTCTAATATCCTTGAAAATACTTATAATTATAAGTACTTTGTATATCTAGGTGCAACCAAGATGTATTGTCACGACCCGAGGCTACCCCTTAGTCGCGACAATGGTACTTTCGGTCACAAGTAACCATAAGCTAACCCGTAAGCTGGTACCTGCTGTGAGCACTAAATAAAATAATAATAATAATAATAGACATGTGCGTAAACAACTGATAAATCCATATCTTAATACTGAAAATATGATTTAATCTCAAGTTTGAACAATAGATAAAAACTGTTTAAAATGAACAAACTGTCTAACTGACTGTTTGAATGTCTAAAAGCCTCTAAAATAACTGAGGAGTTGATGGGACAAGTCCCCAACTAACTCTGACTGACTGAATGTACTGAACTAATGAACAACTAAAATAAACCATCACGTCCCTGATAGATAAGGACTCGCCACTGCTGCTGCTGAGTAACGCTGGGATGTCTAACTGTGGTTGGGGAACTGAGCATCCGAACCTATCATATAAGACATCTTAGCACAAAGAAGAGTATGCGGTCGGTACTTTGAATGTACTTGTATATGTGATGATGTCAGGCTGATATACATGGGGTACTGTGCATCTGAGATAAGGACTACTTGTAAAGCATGAGATAACTGAACATAAATGCATGAAAACTGCAACATCTGAGAATGCAAGACCAAGCATAAACTAAAATTTGAAATGTCTATAATCTAAAAAACTAAAAACCATATAACCGATAAACTAAAAATTTGTACACTAGGACAAGCAAACCTGAACTGAAACTATACTGAATATTATACTAAGACTGTTGGAGGTATCATCTAACCGACATGCCCCAATTTAAGCTAATTGAGATCCAACCTGTAACCCCAGTAGAAAGGGTATCATTACTGTGCCACGGGTACTAACAATGGCTGTGTGGATCCACTAAACTAGAATCCAGAAGGACTAAAGAGTCACCCTATACTTGAAGGAGTAATCATGAGATATGTGTCAACCCTAAACTGGAAGGAAGACATCTCAAAACTATGATAGCTACGTAGTTCTTTAACTTAGGAATTGCTACTAAGGGCCAGACCCTAAATTGAAAGGAATTCCCCCATCACTGGGTTCGCTCGGTGCTGAATCCTAGTCTCAACTAAATGACACTGTTTACTAGACTGAACTAAGCTTAACTGAGCAAACAACTGATCATAAAAACTAACTAAATGGCTCATAGTTTATCTAAAATCATTCTAAAGATACTGAAATTATGTAAACAACTAGGTATCAGGTGTGCATAACCCACCAGCACTGAATGGAAATAACAATGATGACATACAAAGCTTTACAAAAACCATAGTGGGGGATCATTTTCCATAACTCAACATTTAAATAAATCATCACACACATGAGAGTCATGAATTTAATCATAGTAACGGGTAAAACATGTAAGGATAACGTGATTACAATACTAAAACCATGAATTAGGGATTTTAATATTCAAAACTTGTAATGGCTCATCCCATCGAAAACACTTGTAAACATAACTCAAAATCAAAATCAATAATAGCTTCATGGAGATAATTCAACTTGAACATGTAAAAACTCAGAATTTAAAAATAAAAAAGGATTCTTGGACTCCATCGGTGAAAAGGGCCCATGGATGAACATCACACATACATTAAATCCTTAAGCTTGAAAGAGAAACAACAACCTTGATGCTTTATTGAAGGTTCTTGGATTTGGGAACTTGAATTCTTGGTTTTCTTATAGAGAAAGTATTGGAAATTGGTGTTTTTAGGAGGTGAATAGGTTTCTTTGAGAGAAGAATTGAAGAAGATGGGCAAATAATGTCCTAACTGATGTCATAATTTGTAAATTAACGAATTGAATTGAGAGGGGATGATATAATCGTACCTCAGGATATTAAACTCATAACTAGAATACAGTTTACAAGGTCACCATGATGCGATGAGGGTTCCATCACTATTACCAACACGATACAACCCTATTGCGATGAGCTACTACAATCGTGATCCAAACATGACCCAATTCTCATCCGAAAAATCCAAAACTTCTTCGAGACATGTACCTTACACCCTTGAACATGAATTAACTCAAAAACTAACGTCTTAGGGTCAGAAAGACCAATTTAAAAATCCTCAAAGTTAAGAGGCCTTAAAAATGACTAAGTCGCTAACACTTAGTGAAATTTTTAGGTTTTAAGCCTCTTATGCAAGCAACTAAGAGCTGAACTGAGCTAAGAATAATATGGGGTATTATAATATCTCCCCCTTGGGAACATTCGTCCTCAAATATGACTAATTAGGATGAGAGTTCTAAAAGAAAGTAACTGAGATCACATACTAAAAATGCATAACTAAAAAACATGATTACATGATTGAGTCTATAACATGATACATGAACTAAACTGATTTTATGAATGCTTGCAATGACAAGAGAATGGTTATAAGGCTGAGTTACAAATGAGAGAGTCAACTTATGAGTAACCATTACCTTAGGCTAGATTTAGTTTCGTGAAGAAAAGTTGAGAGTTTTAAGACACGAAAACTCGTGGTATTACAATATCTCCCCCTTGGATTATTTGTCCCCCACCCCAAATGATTCTGACTTGGCTTAATACTAAGGAAAGACTGACATGATGCACTGAACACTTATGAACTGAATCATGACTGAATATTTGAATCTAGAACATTATGCATGAACTAAACTAAATTCACAATTTACATGGATACGAACAATTACCTTTTGAAATGGCTATACTCATGAAACTTTGGATAGTAAGACTAGATCGAAAGATGGAAATAACCATAGGAACTTGTTTGTCTGACTTCTAAACTAAATTGTTGGCTATACGAACTTAACTATACTAAAAGTTTATACTCAATTGGAGCATTTCTTCAACACTCTTTCTAAGAAGTTCTAATACTAGTAGGGAGCAAAGAACTTCTGCATGATATGAATAAGATATATTAGTAAGGACTCTTAATATGGCTATAACTCGTAACATGGAGCATAGTCCTATGAAACATAAACTAGGATAGAATTACTAGGCCTTAGACAATGCAACTGCCCAATTCAAGCTTAGCCTCACTCCTTAAATATTTTCATGTGTACAGATAACTACTACAGCCAAAGTTTAAGTTGAACTACCTACTCTCAGCACGTTCAAGCCTAACTTTTAATTACAAGGTACTGCACATAACACCATAATGCTAGTCTGAACCATGAAATCAATACCCCATGCATTTTCACAACTTCTCATCTCAAGAACCATTCTTCTTACCACCTCAACAACTAAATTCATCCTCTTACTAGGAATTTACTAGCGTATAATGCACCCATCTACTTCCATACCAACATGACATTTAAGCCAATCATTATAACCGCACATAAACTTTCAAGCAAACACCCATAAAAGCAATTTTCTCATACTCTTTAAACCTCTATCAATAATAACTTTCATAAGCTATCCCCAAGAAGACACACCTAGAATTCTCAACTAATCAAGACATATACAAAAAGTTTAACCTCAATATTCCTTCACCCTTATTGCCTTATATATATAAAATAAGCATGCAATAATCTTTCTTAAATAAGATATATTTACTCTCTCCTATTAAACAATTGATCATTAATTCTTTTCACCACCACAATCTTAACATTATGAAGAGGTAACTGAAAGGTTAGAACATGAGGACCTAAAACATGAAAGAATACTATGCATAAGTTTGACACTTAACTAAGGCCTAAGGAATAGAGTATCAAAAGCATGAATTCAAACGAGATCGAAACTGAGGACATACATGACATAATCTAAATTTCATTGATTATTATAACATACCATGAGTTTTGGGAACTGAGCATAATATAAAGCATAGGTACCTGAGTCATGAGATGCATGACCTGAGTTTGGAGTTCATAAATTCATGGAACATGATTCGCACTGCTGAGTAAACTGGACCTCCTTATACTAGGAACTAGAAGAGTACATGATTCTATAGAAAGTGCATGGATATGAGTTATGATCATGGAGCTAACATGTAAGGCATGAGTAGATCGTGACAACTAAGAAACAAGACTTTGCATTGAGATAAGGATGGGTTGATAATCATCCTTCCTTACTGCTATTCTACAACACATTAGAATCAATTTAGAATCACTACTAAAATCTGAGAGTCTGCCTTGGTTACTTTTTCTATCATCTATCCCTTTGTGCCATCATCCTAAGTCCGTGGACCCCTTTAATAAACTATAAACTGAACTGTAATACTCAACCTGAAAGACTACACCTAAAAGTGTTAAACCCATTGCTAATACTCCCTTCTGAGATACAACTCTTAACTTTTTATAGCCCCAATAGTCATTACTTATTAACTTAAACACTAACTAACTTTGAATCTTCATGAGTATCACTATACCATGAATTTACACCATCTAAAATTTTAAATTCTCCTTACTATTAGATCAACTATCCAAGATTCAAACTTAGATTCTAACACGTAATATTGATATTCTCAAACTTTTAATGAACCATACAAACTTCCTCCATATCCTACTAATATCCCACCTCAAAACTTATATTTTTCCCTAAACCATGCGAATTTCCATTAGACCTAAACATCTGACATTATCATCCTATAGCCCATAACTTAGCTGGTAAGAACACCAATTACACATTACTAGCCTCATTCAAACATAAAAACTCAAGGGTACTATATAAGTGCGCCCATACATCATACTGATCTTAATTTCTTGCATACAATGTTTCAAGCCTGTTGATTCACCTTTCATACAACTAGCCCCATGGATACATCATCTACTAACTAACAATAAATGCTATCCCCACCTTACTACTTCTAAACTTCTAGATTTAAACTTCTAACTCAAGATCATATGCTGTCATAGGATTTCGAGAAGGAATCTGAAAGCACATCCCTTAGATATCATCTTTCTTGCTCTAAGATATGAAACAGTCTAACCCCAAAGCATTGAGATACTACCCCTTCATTCAATAACTAGTTCATTGGGAAACTAAAAATGAACGAATCTATTTCTACATTCAACTGAAGTATAACATGAGTAAAGCCAATCCTTGTTGAGAATAAAATCAAAATCAGTCATCTCTAAATCCACAAGATCTATTAAAGTGATTTTCTGAGATACTATAATCAGGTATTTCTATATACCCATCTGGTTGTAATAGATTTACCCATTGAGATAGATACTGAGAAAGGCTCTGCTAATATTTCTGGACTGACACTAAAATTGACAGGTGTATATTGGGTCACAAAATAAAGTGAAGCTACATGATCTAATAAAACATAAACAGAAAGATGAAAGACCTTTAACGTACCCACAACCACATCAGGAGAACTTTCCTGATCATGTCAGCACTGGAGTGCACACAATCTGTTCAACATTAACTACTACCGGTGGCACTGGAAGTGGCGCCCTGTTGAGTTGGATAACCTGCTGGTGCTGCTGAATAGTTAGTCTAACCATTTTGCCACCATTTTTACCCTTCTACATACTTACAAGGCACTCCCTCATCTTGTCGCCTATCTTTCCATATCCAAAACATACACCACTACCAGCCTTACACATACCCTGATGATTCTAACCACACCTCCTGCAAAGAGGATTAGTACAGCTATTATTCATATTACTCTGGGGCCTAGAGCCTAGCGTTCTATCCCGACTATCATTCCTGAACTTTGGCACAGGTGCAATAGATGAAGAAGGACCTAGGGCTAAGAATTTTTAGAGGAACTGGGAATGGTTACCACTCTCTGACCTTGACTTAAAACTACCTGTTCTGGCCCTCATATTTTTTTTCTCTTTCTCCCTACGTTTCTCCTCCTCAATATGCTGAGCATGAACTATAAGCCTAGATAGGACAACAACCTGCTGATCATTCTAAGCAACTACTAAATGAGCTAAGGCAGTGAAAGTAGATCTAAATTTGGCATAAGAGACATGCTTATTCAGGGGATCTTCCTGAACAGGCAGATGTGCGAACTGTTTCTTATTCCTTTCTTCGTTGTTTCTTTTAGGAGGCATTTTCTATAAACAAAATGAAGGATGAGTCATGAAGAGAGTTTTAATAGAACTCATTCTCTTTTGAAAGACCTAAACACTAAAAGAAGGGAATTTTTTCCTAAAATAACTTACAGTCTCTTATTCATAAATAAGGCGCACTTCACACCCATGCACAAGATGATACTCAATGCGGCTTTTAGAGTCCCTAAAATACTGTAAAACCTCAGTATCTAATATTAAATTTTGCCATCACCCGAGGCTACCCCTTAGTCGTGACAACGGTGCTTACGGTCATAAGTAATCACAAGCTAACCGATAAGCTGGTACCTACTGTGAGAACTAAATAAATTAATAATAATTGACAAGTGCAAAAATAACTAATAAATCCATAATTATGAATATTGAAAATATGATTTAATCTCAAGTCTAAACAATAGATAAAAACTATTAAAACTGAACTAACTATCTAACTAATTGTCTAAATGTCTGAAAGCCTCTAAACAGACTAAGAATTTGATAGGACAACTCCCCAACTAACTTTGATTGATTGAATGTATTAAACTACTAAAAACCTAAAATAAACCATCACGTCCCCAATAGATGATGACTTACTACTACAACGCGGCCTTATCGCGATGAGCTGCTGGATTCGTGATCTAAACATTACCCAATCATCGTTTGAAAAATTTTAAACTTCTCTGAGACATGTACCTTAAACCCCTAAACATGAATTAAATCAAAAACTAATGTCTCAAGGCCAGAAAAACGAAATTAAAATCCTCGGAGTTAAGAGGCCTTAAAAATGACTACGTCCCCGACACTTAGTGAAATTTTTAGGTTTTAAGCCTCTTATGCATGCAATTAGGAGTTGAACTAAGATAATAATAACATGGGGCATTACATGTATAGATACTTAAGATATTGGCGATGCAGAATGAATTGAGATGTTACAGATTTTATGGTTAAGTGTTAAAACTATCAACATGTTAAGTATGAGCATCGAAAGCCTACTGGCACTTTCTGGAGGATGCCCATTCAAGAGTAGAAGTGTGGACAGTAACCATAGACTTTGTCATTGGTCTTTTGAAGGCCCTAAGAAAATATGACTCAATTTGGGTGATCGTCGTTTGATTGACCAAGTTTGCATACTTTATTTTGGTAAAGGTGGACTATAATGCACCATCTTGGCTAAGATATATGTGAAAAAAAATTGTAAGACTTCATGGTGTGCCTATTTCATTAATTTTGTATCAAGGTACATACTTTACTATAACAACCCAAATTGTCGCTACACCTAAATAGAGAGTTAAATATTTGCCTAGTTTCTCCTTAGACCAAAATTTAAAAAGTTGGGGTTGGAGTAGTCTTAGGCATATTTTAAGTGTGTGGTGATTTAGAAAGACGCAACAACTTCTAGTATGTAAAATGGGGTCATAGAACTCTGGTCATAGTAATTATCGCAAAAGGTTTAGTTCGTAGTGTTGAATTTTTAGAAGTGTGTTATGAAATAGCTAGAATTAGGACCAAGTCCTCAGTTACTGGTTTGGGCTCGCTGCTAAGACAGAAGTGTCGCTATACCAGCAGAAACATCTCATAGTGGTAGTCTCAATCTGTACAAGAGTTGCTGCAGCGATAGATCCTCTATTGAAGCGGTGCTACTGGAGCAATAATTATACTACTATTGTGGACAATATATAGTATGTCACTTTTTAGAAATCAAAAATCTATTTTTCATTCCCATTATTCGAAAAAGGTTCAAGGGCTTAATAGGGGCGATTTTCATCATCTTTTGGGGGTTTCAATATTTAATGTAAGGTTTCTTTACACTCCAAACTTCAATTACTCCTTTAGATTCATAGAAATTGTAAGAATGATAATCATGGTGGAATTTGGAGATTAGCCAAAAATTATGTACTAGTGGGAATTGGTGGGGATTTAGTTTATTATCAGTTGTTGTTGATCAAAGGGTGTTAGAGAACACTTTCTATGGTAGATTCTTTATTGTAATGTTAAAATAAATAGAATTTAAGAGTTTAAAGGGGAGAAAAGCATAAGATGATAAACTAGCGCAGATTCATCATGCCCAAAAATGAGGACATGATGGCACTTATCAAAGTCCAGCCTTGACAATAAGCCAATCACCAATTAGTATAGAAAACCCAACAAGACTAAAAATAGTAAATCGAGGCTTCAGGAATGTAGTCAGGACTATCACAAAATATATATATATAACAAAATGGAAATCTAAAGAAGTAACACAAACTACTCAAAATTTGGTGTCATAATATAAGACTATCAATGTACAAATTCGAAAACTAAAAAGTACAAAATCTATCTCTGATCCAATTAAAGACATAAGTAAAATTGAATGAGATCTGGAATTTGCCCTGAACACTAGAACGGTCCAGTACCTTAAATAGCACCAGTCATAGCATGATCTCAACCTCTGTATGTCATACTCAGACTAGGATCTACACCTAAAGGGTACAATATGGGTGAGTACAATCCACTTATACTCAGTTGGTATCATAGGTCGACTGAGCAATGTAGAAAATAGATAAATAAATAACATTATATGTACATCACCTACAAGCCAAAAATCCCAAATGGTAGCTCACATCATCTCCATTAATAGTTTTAATACATAAACACGAAAATGAAAAGCAACAAAGATATAAATGAATAAAATACAACTACACAAAATCAAGGAACCTAAAGCAAATCTTGAAAGATTCATCTGCATATGCAATGCAATGTGGAAGGAATGAATGATGAAATTCATCGCATGAATTTCTATTTATATCTATCGAGCTCCCAGATCCTCAACAGGAATGATGGGGAGTTTGCAACCATAGATAGTATCTAATATCTTAATCTCAACTCACCTCTCTGGCTCATGTTCATGGAGAAAGTTTTAATAAAAGTGTTTCATTTTCTTTCAAAAAGAGTGTTTCTCAATGGTACCAATATCTCATGAATATATATGTATGCAATGAGAATGTAATGCTCACAACCAACTCAATATAAGGATATCCAATCTAGCAAACACTTATATATATATAAGTAATCCCAGAAATCAAATCAGTATGTCCACAATTCATGACTTTTAACTATAATTAGGCACCATTGGAATAAATATGCTTGTAAGATATCATTAATATCATATCAACCCCTAACTCAGGTATTTCTATCATCATAGGGAAACCAATACTTAAATAAGGCCTATATTAGAAAAATAAATCCCCTCACAGGCACTATATCTAGAATGAAGCCATTTAAATGCACGGATAAGGACAATGATGTCACAGAAATCCCCCACAAGGACAGCATACAATATCAGATACCAAAGTCAATGACATTAGAGTATAAGCCCCACATGGGCACACACTAAGAAAAATATTCTAGAAATGTAAACCCCATAGCTATATTCCCCAACCCATAGCATACTTTACTTATATATTAAATAACAACTCAATCTGAAAGAAGTTAAGTCATAAGCTACATTGAAATAACGAAATCCCAACCTAAAGTGCTTTAACAAGGAGCCTTCCTA
The DNA here is from genome assembly GCF_002878395.1 of Capsicum annuum. Taxonomy (NCBI): domain Eukaryota; kingdom Viridiplantae; phylum Streptophyta; class Magnoliopsida; order Solanales; family Solanaceae; genus Capsicum; species Capsicum annuum. Next base: position 95,145,080 of record NC_061118.1, read on the forward strand.
TAGAAACGTAATTTTTTACCCTTCCGAGATTCAGTCTTTAGTTTATTGTGTTAGTTTTAGTTAGCCTTCTCTTTATATGAAAAATTTAAAATCCAAAAATAGTGATGAATCAAATGATGCCACTTGGCATAATTTCATTGATCTAAAAAATATTTTTAAGTTTTGAACTATTTTTATTCTTATCTTGACCTCCAATATTTTATACATTGTAGTACCCGCTCACACACCTTAATCAAATTATACCCCCATCATATGGATATTTTCTAAGTCTAAGAAATAATTAAACTAATTTCATCATCTGCCTCACCATACAAGCGTACACCTACCCACACTGGATAAATAACCCCTCAGGAGTCTCTCAACAACCTCAAGTGGATACACCAAATATCCATACCTTACCCTAGCCCATCCCCCTACCTCACACATACCCTTCCCCTACTTTACATTTATTTACCCTCTCCCTCAATGGCATAGACATACACACTAGTCACAAACAAGGTGGAGTAGCCATTAATGAGAACAATGATAACCAACAAAAGAAATTACCCTAACTTCATGAGTTTGTATTTTTCAACTCCAAAAAACACTACTAGTAACAATAATAAAACACATGAATATTCCCTCCATGAACAACTGGTAAACACCACACTCCACCAACCTCCTCCAATTCTCCTCCACCCTCATGAATACTAATTCAACATAAACAAATGAAAACCCCACCAATAACCCATAGTAACAACAATGTGCACCAATAATAATATACACACATCAGAAAATTAATAAAGAAAAATAGAGAGAGATAAAATAGAGGAGAGAAACAACATAATTTTTGGAAACCAAAATCATTCTAAAATAGAGGAGAGAAACAACATAATTTTTGGAAACCAAAATCATTCAAATTTCTCACAATTTCCTTGGAGTAACAAGAACAAACCATCAACTTCTCCCTTTCAAATCACTATTAACAACAAACAAACTTCTATCGAGTGCCAACTTTCTCCTCATCTCAACCTCCATCGAGCTCCACTAGAGTTGACTACTCTGGTCAAACCACCATTAACAACCTATGATTTTTTCAGCAACTCCAAACCATTCCTGCCTACCAAACAGACGACCATCGACCCCCCCCCCCCCAAACACCAAAAATCAATGACTAAAACAGATCCTTTATTCTAATTCTAGCAAGACATTGCCAGAAAAATTAATATAGAAAAATAAAGAGAGATAAAATAGAGGAGAGAAACAACATAATTTTTGGCAACCAAAATCATACGAATTCCTCACAATTTCCTTAGAGTAACAAGAACAAACCATCAACTTCTCCCTCTCAAATCACTATTAATAACAAACAAACTTCTATCGATCGCCACCTTTCTCCTCATCTCAACCTCCATCGACCTCCAAAGAGTTGACTACTCTAGTCAAACCATCATTAACAACCCATGATTCTTTCAGAAACTCCAACCCATTTCAACCTACCAAACACACAACCATCGACCCCCTCCCCCAAATACCAAAAATCAATGACTAAAACAGATTTTTTATTCTAATTCTAGCAAGACATTGCCAGAAAACTCCACTATTTCTATCACAAAACAACCCTATATAGCCACCATTTAACCCAAGCTATTTACAAATAAAAATGGCTTGAGAAAACAAAGGTTTAGGTGTTGATTTCAGGTTCAATTTGATTTTTTTAATTACGGCTTCATTTGGGGGTTTGTTGGGTTTTGGAATTCTATGAAGATTTTGGTTTTGTTTGAGATTTGGGTTCTTGCGTTAATCAAGATATTTTGAAGTTGCGAGTTTTGTTCGTTGTTGGTATTTGTTCGAGATCAAGTATTAGTCAAAATTTTTGATTCGTGAAAGCTCCAGTTCTAAAATATTTTCGTCATCAAAAATATGGTTTATGTGGTAATTTTCTCATCTTGTCTTGATAAATTTTGTCATGTAATGTTGGATTTGTGAAATCTATTTTTGATTGGTTTTGGTGTTTTGGGGTGTTTAATGGATGTACCTGTGTGGTGTTATTTTTGGATTTATGAAATACGTTTGTTTTTGGTTGTTGAATGTTGAATTGGCTAAGGGAAATTTGAAACATCAAAAGCAGGAAATTTGGGGATGGGATTGAAGAAATAAATTAATTAATCAATTTAATTGTTATTTAATTCTCTATTATAATTAATTCAAATTTATTCGAATCCATGGTAATATGTTTAAGATGCAGATTTGGCAGGCAAATTATAGGTAGTTGGTAGGAAAATTTTAGGGGTTTTTTCTATAATTGATGATGCTTAAAGTGTTCGGTGGTTTGTTCTTTGATTATTGCTTTTGATATGATTGTATCCATATATTGGTTAATGCCCCAAAGTCATATGTATCCATTTTCCAATGAATGCCCCGTGAGAATTTATACTTGCCAGTCATTCATGGACCTGCCGGGACGTCAGGTAAAAGCATAATTAAGGCTAGTTAGGATACCGTAGGTTTATTTTTTTACTTTATTTTATTTTGGACTATATAATCAGAATGGACACTATTATTTTACTTTTGTTCTTGTGTTTATATGTTTGTTTGTTTTTTTGTGAAATCCATTCATTTGTAGTATCAATTTAATCGATACGATTCAAAGAAGCAACCGTGTTCAAACCATGGGATGGAGCGGTGCCTAACATCTTTCCTCAATTAACAAAATTTCTTAACTAGAAACTCTATGCGTTGACCAATTTAGAGTCAATTATTTTCAAAAAGGAATATGTTCTAGGTGACTTAGCACACCAAAACTCAATGTCAATTGACAACTCTAATTTTTAATTTTGAATCCTTTTTGTGATATTTTTAGTCACTTTCATATTTGGAAACTCTTTAGAAATTTAAATATAAAATTTTTGATAAAATAGGGAGTGACAGCTCTGGCAACTCCACTTTGAGCTTCGTATGTTGAGTCATATCGGCTTGCTTGACACTATAGGTGAACTGATGTTTTGTTTGTGTTACTATTTTTATCATTGTTATTGGATTCTTTTGTGCTACTTGTTTACTATTTTTTCCTTTATCTATTACTTGTTTATATTTGTCATCATATGTCATGATCTAATTTCTCAAGTCATATAGCGCCTACCGTAACCCACCAGTAGGCAAACCAAACCCGTAGTCTGAAATGGCTAGTAACGGACTACCCAAGTAGATAAAGAAAGGGATGCAAAAAAAATGAAATAAGAGATCAAATACATAACATAGTCCTGAAACCAGGTGGTATCATTACAAGAGCTTCTACATAATAAGATTTCAAAATGAAGTACAAATAAATGCACTAATACAACTTATCTCTGAATACAACATAGAAATTAGTCGAGTACATAAGAGAGAGAAAAGTATTACTCCCAACTAGGGTCTTGTCGTAATGGACAATCCCAAGTCCAACCAGGACAAGGGAACACTCCCGCTACCTAACCCGACCACCAAATGCATACCTTATATCAACTGAATTTCGAGCATATAACAAGATAGCATTTTAACCATGTACTAACTATGGGATAAGTCTATATCCAAGACCAACCGAACAAAGTCAATCCATCCAATAACAAACAAATCCAACCAAACTGAAACCATACATCAAAACCAAGACAATAATCCAATATATGTATATATATGTGTGTGTGTGTGTGTTATAATCAGTTAATACCATACCCAAGTCCACAGTTATCAATACAAAGCCTCTAGACCAAATCAAAGAGTACCTAGTCGGGACATGCCCCTTACATAGCCATAAACCAAGTCTATGAAAGACCAAAGTACATAAAGTAATAGATGACATGAAATAGATGCCTTCCCAATAATGGAAGCTCACCACTTCAATCCAATAGTTGAACCCAAATTTGATCATTAAGCAGGAGGAGTAGAATAGACAGTTCTTACATCACGTAGGGATACATCCACCCAAAGATGGGTTAGCAAGTGAATGCTAGCATGTACTTAGGATAAGGATAAAATAATGTCATCCAGTAAAACCAAGTAAAACAACCATATACATACAAACCATACATATATATATAACCATGCCAGGAAAAGAAATCAGGTTTAGGATGTATTTAAAACCATTAACCTGGGTATGTGCAGCTTAACCGTCCTTAACCACCCAAGGTCTATATGGGTCCAGTATAACACACTGAACGGGCCCTAATGTGTGTAGCAACATGAATCGAAAATACCATAAAAGTAAGGGACTCACAAGTACCCTTACCCTCCATGATACATATGTAAAGTGTACATAGAGGATTACTATGCACCTCATAGTATTATAAGAGGGTCGCCATGCACTACCCCTCATGTCGGCAAACATGAGTTTCCAGTGCTCGTTCATTGAACTCCTACCTTCACAGTTAGCTATCACACCTAGCCATTATTGCCTAATTAAAAACCATTTCCAACCAACCAATCCATTATTCCATTTATTATTAACCAAGGCTATACATAGTGGTAGCATCGTATCAACTATATCTTGCAAGTATTGTCCTTAGTCAAACCTTTTAAAGTAAAAGGATTTCCGTTTACCCATTTACCAAGTTAATTTGGGGGAGTCCTATTACCCCACAAATATTCCATTATATTTTCTTGGGGGAAGTCCCACACGACCCTAACCAGGGCCTTGTCATAATAGGCAATCCAAAGTCCAACTAGTACTGGGGACCACCCTCATTACCCAACCCGACCACCAAATGCATATCTTGTGCTGACAAAATTTCAAGCATATAACAAGGTAGCATTTCAACCATGTACTAAATTTTGGATAAGTCTATATCCAAGACTAACCCAGCCAAGTCAATCCATCTGTTAACCAACCAATCCAATCGAACCAAAATAATACACCAAAACCAAGACAATATCCAATATGTGTGTATATATATATATCTTAATCAGTCCATACCATACCCAAGTCTACAGTTATCCATACAAAGCCTCTAGACCAAACCAAAACCAAGTCTATACAAGACCAAAGTACATAAAGTAATCCATGAAATGAAATAGATGCCTTCCGAACTATGAAAGCTTTCCACTTTAATCTAATAGCTAATCCTGAATTCGATCACTAAGAAAGAGGAGTACAATGGTTGGTTCTTGCATCACATGGGGATACAACCGTTCGAAGATGGGTTAGCGAGTGAACGCTAGCATGTACTCAAGGTAAGGATAAAATAATGACATCTAGTAAAACTAACTAAACCAACCATATACATACAAACCATACATATATATAAGCATGTCGGGAAAGGGAACCGGGTTTGGCATGCATTTAAAACCATTAACCTAGGTATATGTAGCTTAACCATCCTTAACCACCCATGGGCTATGTGGGTGCAGTATAACCCCCTGAACGGGCCCTGGTGTGTTTAGCTGCACTAATTAGAGATACCATAAGAGTAAGGGATTCCCAAGTACCCTTACACTCCATGATACATATGCATAGAGTACTTAGAAGATTCTTGTGTATCTCGTAGTATCATAAAAGGGTTTCCATGCCCTACCCCTCATGTCGGCAAAAATGAGTTTCCAGTGCTCATTCATTGAACTCCTACCTTTACAGTTATCTAGCACACCCTGTATTTATTTCCCAATTAAAACCATTTCCAACCAACCAATCCATTATTCTATTTATTATTAACCAAGGTTATACATAGTGGTATTGTCATACCGACTATATCTTGCAATTATTGTCCTTAGCCAAACCTTTTACAGTAAAAGGATTCACGTGTACCCATTTACTAAGTTAAATTGGGGGAGTCCCATGTACCCCACAAGTGTTCCATTATGTTTTCTTGGGGAAGTCCCATATACCCCACAAGTTATTCATTAACAAGTTTACTTGGGGGATTCCTTTGTACCCCGCAAGGATGTTCAATTAAGCCCTAACCATTATTCAAACCAATTTCACTATTCTATTCACTTGGGGGATTCATATGTACCCCGCAAGGTTTTCATTTAGAGTAACCATAACCACTAAGACCTTACCCTTTAACCCTTCCAAACCATTCACACCATTTAAACCATTTTAGATCATTCCAAATATTTAAAGCATTATACCATTCAACCCATTTAAACCATGCAAAAACTATCCAACTCCATTTAGGGTTCTATTACCAATCCATACTATGCAATAGTTCCAATGAAAGTTCAACAATAGAATAAAAACATCCTTTTAGGCATTTTATCTAACATGTTGAGGGCATACCTTTATCAAGACCAAAACCTAAGCATAAACCATCAAGATTATGGTTACTCATGACCCATTTTTTAAACCATAAATAGTAACCACCCACATGTTCAAACCATTACCAAACACATGTAAAAATATAGTTTAAACCAATACCAAACAATATGCATCAAGACCCGCAACATTGTTTCAAAACCACCATTTATGATTTCACAAATCAATGTTTAAAACACATTAAATCATGACTTTAGGTTGAAATAACAATGAGGGAAGAAGTACATGCCTTATACAAGAAGATCCATGGAAAGTACTTGACCCCTCTTAGACTCTAGATGAACACTTGAGAAACCCTAGCCTTCAATTTTCAAGAGAGTGTTTAAAGAGTGTTTTGAGAGTGTTTCTACCTTTCCAAGGGAGTTATGAGAGGCCACCAAGGGTTATATAACATGGGGACATAAAGGTTTTAGGGTGGGAAATGTTTGGACTACCCTCACTTAAAAGTTGAAAAAAAAAACCCTAGGAGAGTACAACCCAACCATGCAAACCATATCCTAGGGTACGAGTGGTACCCTTATTCGTACCCTAGACCTCACCAAGACCCTCCACACTGGTCCTAATATGACTACACAAACCCAACTTGTACCTTAGGGTATGATTGGTACCCCAAACCATACCCAAATCCATACCTTGGAGAATTTCAACTAGCAGCTTAATAAGCCTTCTATGACTTGCCATTGTACCCCTCGTATCCCACCATACAACTCATATGGTTTTAAGTCGTATCTTAAATAGTAATTAAGACAACCCTACTGCACAACATATAAGTGAGACATCAATCTATCCCCTAACTCGTATCCAAGGGTACGATAGGTACCCTTGAGTCATACAAAGTCTAAGAAGTTTAAAACCCAAGAAGTTTTCGAAGGGTCCAAAGTTTAGGGTGTTTCATACTTCCCTACTAGGATCATTCATAATCGAATGATGAGTAAAGGAAAGAACAAGCACGAGATACCATATTAACACACATCCAACTTTTCTCTAACCAAAAGAAAGGACAAGAATATAACCCAGGATGAGAAGATCATCACCTAACCCATATAGGATTTACACCCCAACACCTCCATCCCAACCTCTAACTAAGTTAGAAAACAAAGATTCAAGAGGAATCATTCTTTACCTTTAACCAAGTTTTGAAAACAAAGATGTGTCTAAGATTACGTACCTTTTGCACGAATTTATAAAATAAAGAACCAACACAGATCCTTGGACTCCATTTCCCCCTCCATATCCCAAATATATCTCTCAGACTTTTAGTTTCACCATGGAACCTTTACCAAAGCCACACTCTTCATTCGCAACAGGCAAACTTACTGATCCAAGATCCTCATCGGGACCTCCTTAAGGAATAAAGAATCCAAGATACCAATACCACCTAAAGGAATTAACCAATAAAGGACCATCCACACTTACCTCCACACAACCACATGTAATACTGGATGAATGAACTCATGCTAGGAGCAAGTCCAATTCCACTTACAATTTCCACGTGACACATCACTACGAGAGATTGAGTCTAACTATACACTACCACTTCCATGTTCAAACCTATCCAGAGCTAAAAGGAGTTAACTTAGGCCGCCAGGCTCTACTCCTTACATCTCTATCAAAACACTACTCTGCTTCCATCACTATTATATACCATAAGCAATGGATATGGAAAAACCATAACCAACCACTATAATCAAAAAACCCAACCTATAATTGGAAACCCAAAACCATAACACAATTATGCTATAAAAATAACTCATAAAATATGCCTCTCCAGGCCTCTTTAGTACCCAACACAACTATTGGTATATCTACCAATCACAACATTCAAGACTACCACCTATATACCCACAGTATGATCTATCCCTCCAAAGATCTAGCAACCTTTATGATTTTCACAAAGGTTTTCACCACCTATTCCTTTCCTAACCATTTCCCATGGCAACAACCTTACCTTACCTTCCAAAACCTAGGTTCTAGTAATCTCCCTAGAATTTTCACCACTTAGGGACTTCTACATTCCTCATTTCAAAACATCACCATGCTTCGTAAACCACTACTATCCTAATATAAGGAGAGTCATTAAGGAACTGTAGTACAAGAATTATCTATGCCACCCAAGGCAAGACCCCTAAAATAAGACATGGCACTATAGGCATGAAGTACTTCGTAACAACCTTCTAGGTTATCATGAAAAATCATTCTGACCAAACCATACCATAAAAGGACTCCTTAGAACTAGACACCAAAACAAACACAACAACATATACCATAGATAACGTAACATAAGGTCAAGACTCAGGTCCAAGATACAAGGTGAATGCAGAATGCAAACCTTAGGTATATGTTCTAATAGAACGCATGCAATACTAATAGAGTTCTCTCTTAACCTAGGTAGAAGAGAATCACTTGAATATGCAACCCGACCTTTTCTTAAATTCCACCTCTAAAGGGAAAATTTTAGATTAACCACCAACCTTCATCCCATGCCACCTATAAGCTAACACTCCGCTCTAATGGGTACACCAAGGATGTACACTAGTGATACTTGGTTTTTCCTAAACCAAAATCTCATCCACCCAAAGTCCACCAAGAGCCTAGTATAGCATAGAATCCCCATCCCATGACTCAACCCTCAACCTACCAATTTAGCTAGAACCTTTGGGCTCTAAGTCACAACTTTCCCACTTTTGTATTCAATAAGCCATCAACCTTACCCCTTCCACACACCTCATCCAACCCACTAATTTACCTGTATAATTTTCACATTGTTATCCCTGAGCTAACATACTCTCTTTACTAAGATTGAACATCTAGGTTCAAGCCTAGTATCTATCAACCACCATGTACTACTAACAAAATACCCCATATAGGATATACACATACATGGTCTACCCCACCAGAAGGATTCCAATTCCTTATTCATTCACCGAACCCATGCATTTTTAGGGAACCATTTCCTTTATGCATGCAAGAACAAAAATACCCCATGAAGAAATACTATAACAAATAGAAACTTAATCTAAAAGATCCCTTAATTGCTCCTCTTACCCAACCAGAACCATTCTATAAATAAAGATTAAAAATTAGACAAATGTTTGATAGAAAACCAGTCCCAAACTAACCTCCCTATTAGAAAAACAACACGAGGGTCATCAATCATACCTTAGGAAATTCATATACCACCAAATCAAAATTTAAAAAAGACTTTCTAAGTTATATATATCCTGAACCAAACGATAATAGATTCATTGATGTTGGGTGTATTTATGCATTCTAATGTCACTATTCTAGCCTTTTTAGCCTTATTTTGAGGATGATTCATGCACTATATGGGTTGATAATGAGAGAAATGTGTATATAAGTGTTAAATCATATGTTTATAATGTTCAAAGAGAATTCCAAACAATTTTGCACTTCAATGAGTCATTTAGAGTTCAATCATGGAAACTAGTTTTACTAGCATGAGCTAGGTGCTTGTCTAGTTGATCTCGTTGGATACTAATATGTTTAATACATTTCAAATGATTTTATTGGGTAATTATGAGTGGAATAACTTGGTGGTAATGTGAAATATTCAATTTTATTAAGTTAAGAGTTAGAACATAAAGTTAAAGATCAATGCAAATTAGCCTAGTCTTAGCTCTTGTTTTGATTCATCATCGTGGATATTGTGTTGTGATTGTCTATAATTCATGGTGTGTGATTATGTAGGATGATTTGTAAGATAAATATGATGATATTTTGATGTTTAAAAGGTTGTAAATCCATGGGAAATACACCACAAGTCAAGGGATGAAAGATTGGAGGATCATCACTTAACCAAAATTGGAGAAACAATTTCCAGGGAGCTAAGGCTATGAGCCCGGGTGCCCCACCTGGAGTAGGTCTATATCCAGAGCAGAGCCTCACCTGGAACGGTGCTCTATCCAGGGTGTATCCTCACCTGGATTAGGTCTTAACCGAGGGCAGCGCCCCCTCCATTCCTGTGCTCTCAAATTGTTAGAATTTAACTACTACATGGCTTGGGCTACTTTTATTGCTATAAATACATCATTGTCACGTTTTTTACATATTTGTGGGCATAATTTTGAGATTGAGGTGCTGATACAACTTCATATTTAGGTTTTTATTATTTTAATTTAGTTCATTCATGTTTTTAGTCATTAATTACAACCTTGTGATTACGATTATGACTATACGTGGCTAAACGCACTCTTTTCGGGATTGAAGTCAAGAACATGAGTACTATTATTTTGAATTAAGTTCATTTAATTTTATTATCATTATTGGTTGTGCGTTCATCTTTGATTTAACTAGTTTAAGTATTAGCTACCCTTAGAATACATCAATTATCTACTTTTTGATCTCGGGAAAGGGAATAGGGGATAGAACATGGAGATAAACAAAGTATGGTTTGTATTCTTTTATGAAAAAAAGAATTCAAATTAGTGTCTAGGATAGGGATGTACTTAGATGCCTTACTTGATTAATATGTAGAATGATAGCTTACATAATTTAAGTGGACTATTACATCCCCACTTAACGATGTAGTTGTAAGGTTCAACTTAGGTAAATGATTAGAGGTCGGAAGATCATGATCACGTAATTAACCTTACGAATCAAGAGCCAAGTTAAGCAAGTTAACGGATGAAATTCAATAACATATATGATTGTTTGAAGTGCTTTAACCCTGTGTTTTCTCTTATTGATTGTTTCAAGATCTTTATTTCACGCATTGTTTACTTTTCTTTAGTTACAAATTCAAAAATCTATTTTTGGTTACTTTTGCATCAAATTAATCTAAACTGTGAACTAGGATTGAATCATTGTTGAAGCAAATTCCTATGGGATCGATACTTGGCTTCTTAAAGGTCACTTTACTACTTGATAAGACCACATACACTTGCGTGTGCGCTTGAGATCTGTTAAGTTTTTGGTGTCGTTGTCGGGAACTTGTAATTTGGCAAATGTTTATTTTAATTTTACTTTTAGATTTATTTGGTGTTTTTATACTTGGTTTTGGTTATGTTTTTGCAGGAAACAGGGTTACGAAAGCTGGCAAAGGATTAGGACTTGGTTGAACTAAGCACCGAACCTAAGCAACTGTTCCATCAATGAAGGAGAGAAGCAAACCTTCTCCCTAAAATTCCTCAAAGCACAGAAAACCAAGAGAATCCTGCCATTATGGCTGATGAACAAGCAGCTCGTAGGAGAGTCAGAGAAGTGGCAATCCCACCTCCAACCAATTTGACCTCCGCATTTAAGAAGTCGACAATTGGAGGCAATTTTGACCTTAAACAAAATATGGTACGGCTTCTGAATAGCAGTGGATAGTTCACAGGGCTTTCACATGAAGATTCACATGTCCACCTGCGAAATTTTTTTGGAAATCAGTGATGCATTCATTCCCATGGGTGTGAATGCAGACTATGTGAGGATGACTTTGTTCCTCTTTTCACTAATTAGGGAAGCAAAGAAGTGGTTAAATATGGAAGCGGCAAACCCAATCACCTCATAGGATGACATGGCTAAAAAATTCCTTATTCGGTTCTTCCATCTGGTAAAACTTTGAGACTTCGCAGTGAGATAGTGTGCTTCAAACAAAAGCTAGAAGAGAATCTTTTATCATACTTGGGAGCGATTCAAGGATCTTCTTTGAGACTGTCCACACCATTAACAGTCTAACGAGGTACTTGCCCATACTTTTGTAGAGGCTCTTGACAACAATACAAAAATTTTTGCTAGATTCAGCAGCAGGTGGCCAAGCTCTTAAGATGACATATGATGAGTTGTACACTTTATTAAACCATATAGCTCAAGGGAACCCAGATGGCATTCAGACTCTAGGAGTGCCACAAGAAGAATTGCAGGTGTATTTAAGGTGGACCAATTTACAGCATTACCAGCTCAGATTTTTCATTACAAAATTTGATAAACACTCAGTTCAACAGCCTGAAAGTGGGAACTACATAGCCTACCGTAGCAGTCAATGCAGTTCAACAAACTAGTGGTTGGTGTAAGGTCTATGGAAATAGTGGCCATGCAGCTGCTATGTGTGCATCAAATCCAAAATCTGTGATGTATGTAGGCAATGTTCAAAGGCCAAATTATGGTAATGCCTACAATATGAAGTTGCAGATTAAGACGTGGAACGCTCAACAATAGCAAATTCAGCAACTACAGGCACAAAAAAATTAGTCAACTAGCAACCTGGAAGAGATGATGAAGCAGGTTCTAGCTAATCAAACATGGTTGGCAAAAGATGTAAAAATTCAGTTAGAAGCCCAGAGAAGCTTAGAGTTTAAGTTGGGCCAGTTATAGCAAGCATTGAATACTAGGCCTAAGGGTGGTTTGCCAATAGAAATAGAAAATCCAAAACAAGTCATGGCAATAACTTTGAGAAGCGGAAAAGAGCTTCAAGGAGAACGTCCAAAGGTAACAAAGGAGGTAGATGCACATTTTACTCCCCAACAGGTTAATGACAAAGTTGCTAAAAAGTCAAGGAATTCTAAGTACTCAAAAGAAAAAGTTGATGAACCAAAGAAGAAGAAGATGCCGCCACTGCCCTTCCCTCAGAGGCAAATTAAAGCGAAGGGGGATACAATGTTTAAGAAGTCCTTTGACATATTCAGAGAGCTTCACATTAACTTACCTTTGTTAGATGTTTTGTAGGGTATGCCAAAATATGCAAAGTTCTTGAGGGATGTGGTTTCAAATAAAACTAAGTTGCAGGAGGTTAAAATTGTGGCACTCACTGAAGAGTATAGCACGGTAATGACACAGAAAATCCCTAAAGTTGAGAGATTCGGGGAAATTTACTCTCCCTATCCAAATTGGGAGTAGAATGGTCAATGAACTCAGTGATCTAAGGGCCAGTATCAACTTCATTCCCATCTATTTGTTCAATAGATTGGGCTTGGGAAAGCCTAGACCGACCACCGTGCTTCTGTAGTTGGCGAATGGGATCATAGCCCATCTGGAAGGAATCATAGAGGATGTCCTTATTAAGGTTCGTAAATTCATTATTCCTGCTAACTTTTTGGTTCTTGATTTTAAGGCAGATAAATAGGTACCAATCATCTTGGGGCATCCATTTTTAGAGATGGGAGGAGCATTGATTGGTGTTAGAGAAGGTACGTTCACCATGAGGTTGAAGGATGAAGAGGTGGTATTTAAAGTTTACCAATCACTCAACACATCATCCCAGTATAAAGATTTGTGTATTATCACTATAATTGAAGGGGACAAGTATGGTAGGTTTGATCCGCCAAAAATCTCTTCGGACTACCTGATTGAAGTTGCCTATGCCACAACCACCTAAGCCCGATTTGATGTTAATTAATGATCCTGAAAAGGCTAAAGTTGAGAAATTTGTTGCCCTTGAGAAGTCACACCCAAGAGGGGTGAAAATAATAAGAAGATAAAGATAAAGTGTGAGAAAGATGGAGACCTTACTGCCTCACGCAAAAAATGACATAACTTTTTGCTCGGGTATCGGATTAAGGCAAAATTGATATCGTTGGAAAGCTAATTCAATTATCTACAACTTAGTGGGTCTTAATCTGAAAAATTCTTTATATACAAAAATTTATACTCATTCAAAGATGACCCTTCTAGAATCGAATACTAAACTTTGAATGAATGAAAGGCTCTTAGCTCCACTTCATTCTAAGTGATTTCTATGAACATTTTTCACCTCAAAAGAACTCCACACTTCAGATAATGATCATGAAACTTATATTCACATGGAAATAATTTGTATTAGAGCTTATACACGTAGGAATGGCGGTTAGAATTCTAGCTCAAAAATATAGGGTGTTACATTATCTCCCCTTTGGAATCATTCGTCCTCGAATGATGGATAAGAACTTATTAAGAATTTAGAAGTATTAAATAATATAGACATGACATGTCTGCTAGTAAAGGATATAGCTAACTTGAAATATTAAAACTTCCATCATGAAACTGATTTTTCTGAGTTGACTTGACTCTATTAACTTTATAAAGGGCTAAATCATGCTGAGAGATTAGGACTCACTTGAAATGCTCATAATATGATCTTACCTATAGAATTTCATAGTGATAACTGATGCAATAATATTCCAGTAGTTACTAAGGATGGAATTACCTACAATTTTCTCATTAGGAATTTTTCTTTAACGAAATATGCATAGGAAGTAAAGAAGAAAGCTTCATGACATCGCCAAGTACATTAGGTAAGCGCGAAACTTTAGACAATAAGACTAAGATCGTACAATGGGTATTACACTGTCTGAGATAGAATACATGTAAAACTAAGATCATTCACTGAATGCTTATGAACTGAATCGTGACTAAAGATTTGGATTATAGATATGATGCATTGAATGAAATGAATGGAATTACCTCATGGAATAGACATACTCATGAAACTTTAGATAGTGAGACTAGATGGAAAGATGGAAAACCATTGGAACTTGTCTGTCTGACTGCCAAACTAAATTGCTGGCTATACGGACTAAATCATACTGAGAACTCACACACAATAAGAGCACTTCTTCAACACTCTTTTCCAAAAGTTCTAATAACATTTAGAGAATAAGGAATCTTGGGCATAATCTGAATACGATATCTAGATAAGGAATCAAAACATGGCTACAACTTTATGATATGGAATAAAGGACTATAGAACATAAGCTAGGATAAAATTATCAAGCCTTTGGCAATGCAATTTCTTAATTATCAAACCTTGGGAAACACTTCTCAAATACTCCCTCAACTATACTATTTCCCTTAAATACCATACTCCTTTGATTCAACTTATAATTCTTACATGGGCATTGATGAATGCATCTACTAAAGTCTAAATTAAACTAAATTCTCTAACTATGATCACGCCTAACTCAAAATCACAAGGGACAACACGCTACACCATAATACTAGACTAAACCATATGATTCAATCTCCTATGTGTCTTTTAGAGATCACACCCTAAGCATAAGATGTCTTACCACTTCAATGACTAACTCGAAACTCTTAATATGGATTCACCAGCGCATATTGAATTCATCCACTTATATCCCAACATGACATTCAAGCCTATCATTATAACCGCATATAAACTTCAAGACAGACACTCATAAGGGCATACTTCTCATATTCCCTAAACCTCTATCAATAACAACTTTCTTGCACTATTCTTAGGAAGACATACCCAGAATTCTCAACTATCTATGACATACACCAAAGATTAACCTCAATATTCATTCATCTTTTAGCCTTAGATAGAAGAAGCATAAATAATCTTTCTTAATAAGGGTCATCAACTCACTCTTATCTAATCCATTGCTTATCTATTATCATCACCACTATCTTAACATAAGAAAAGGTCACTAAAAGGTTAGAACATAAGGACCTGAAGCATGAAGGGATACTAAGCATAACTAGACACTTTACTAATGCCTAAGAAATAGATTATCAACATCATGGATTCACCAAGGAGATCTAAACTAGGGGCATACATGACATAAACTAAATTTTACTAAGATCGTGAGTTTCTGAGAACTGATCATACTCTGAAACATGAGTTCATACTTATCATAAGCTATTCAACATAAGACTAGAGTTCATAGATTCATGAGGGGTAACTCGAATCACAAAGTGAAGCTGTTACTTGCTTTCTAGAAGTTGAGAATGAACTTGAGTACGTATAAAGTGTAAGCATTGGCCGTTAGCATAGATCTATCACGTAAGACATAGATTTGGTGTGATAATGATGAAAATTAAAGGAATACTCTAGAGTAAGAAGGGATCACTATCTCATCACATCTCCTATTGACATGTATCACAATCGAATTCTCAAAACTTAATTTGGTTCTGCACTCTACCATCTTCCCCTTAAGTCAAAGATGATATTCTAAGCTTATGGGTCTACTTCATATCCTCGAGACTGAGCCAAATTTCTTTGCTCTAACGGTCTACACATAAATGCTAAACTCACATGAATAAATTATATTTTGAACTTTCTGACTTCATTCTTGAACAACCCCTTTCATATACCATCCTTAAGTTTCTAGCTTCAATAATCATCATCAAAGACTTACACTCTCATTTGCAAACATATCTACTCACTAAACACAAAATCATGGCCTACCAAGATCACATTCATGTACTTATATTTTTCCCAAATCATAAGAATCAAAATCATACTTAAAAGACTCAATACTAGCTAACTAAAACTCCTCAAGTTAGCTATAAAAAACACCATATACTATATAACTAGCCTTCTTCTACTTAGAAACTCAAGGGCACTACAACTACACACGATACTTAATAACCTTAGAAAATAATGCAACCCCATATGAACTTGGACACACCTACACATCATGGTTATTTCAAATCAATAAAATTAAATTCTTACATGCATTGTTCAAGCCTACTAGATCTCCTCTATATAACTAGTATCACTAACCAAGCAATCATTATTTCCACCTTCATAGTCATTCACTATTCCAACTTAGTGTCTAGTGCTAGGCATGATTAACAACCCAACCTCATATACTATTCTCACTTGGAAGCTATAAAATAAAATATGAAGAAACACTAGTCTATTAGAACTTCATAAGAATAATAATCGGTCATAATCATATAATATATCTTATCATAATACATTAGTACATACTCCTTCTACACCAAAATTACTTTCATAGCTCTATAAGTTTCAACTAGACTCCTTTTTTTGTAGCCTCAAGGGAAGCCTAAATTAACAATACTCAACCACCAAATACTTTCATTAGTAACCTATACTTTTTTAACAAAATAATTACCATCCATAACTCTTTTCCTACTTATAGAAAGAAACAATTCACCTTAACTAATAGCTCCTTCTCTACCTTCCACTAAACAGACACACCAGGATATATCACCTCAACACAAACTTGATAACATGCATAAGTTCATCTATGTTCTTTTTATCAATCATCATTCCCACTTTCTTGTCACAACCCACTCTTCCAACTATAAGAAAGTTCTACTACTTATAAATCATAACACTCTAGATTGCAACAACCTTCAAATGCAAACTCTATCTAACGATCTAAGTTTATACTATCTCCTCTCATGAGAACTATCTGTATTAAAGGGTTAATGAGAAATCTGAATATATAGCATATTCTATCTTAACTGCACAACTCATAAGGATGCGGACATAACCTTCAACTTGAGGAACTTATATCATACTAACGAACTCCTCTCAAGCCCCTTGTCTGAATACTGAAGTTACTGATAGTAAATATAAGAGCATCATGTTGGGAGGAATTGGAATCTAGTACTCATGTTATCTCGAAAAGTCATAGATAAGAAATTATGGAGCAACACATGAATAGACAAAAGTTTTTAAGAGAACAACTTTACAGCATGATCTAGAGTATGAAAGAAAGAAAACTTTTCTTAAATGCCCCGTAGCCTCTCGAAGAAAAAGTACAAACATCTTCGTACCGTTCAGTAAGACTATACTAGACATGGATTCAAAAACACCCTAGGACACTTGAACTCTGTGCTCTGATACCTAGTTTATAACGATCTGAGACTACCCCCTAATCATCATATGGTGCTTAGGACCACAAGTGATCCCAAGCTAACCCTTGTACTGGCATAACTCATAAGCAACTGAATAAAACACATAAATCTGAAGAAAATACGAAAGATAAATCTTTTCTGAACTTGATCAATACAAAGCTATATTAAGATGATTATAACTCTGCTTATACAAAATAAAACTGGAATTGAATACATTAACTATACTGACTGTCTATGAAGACTCTACTACACTGACTATAGATAGCTGGGATGGGACTCCAACTACCACTAATCAATACATATGAGTAAGAAAATAAAGTACATGAATAGTATCTAACTAAACTCCTCAAAGTAGGAGGACTCATCATCTACGGGCCAAAATCTGCGACTGTCTAATTGTGATATATGGACTAGAACTGAGTTGGTAACTATATTATTAAATAATGTAGCACATAGACGTATATGTGGATCAGTACTTTTGGAATATACTGAGCATGTGGGGGTGAATGCATAAATAAAATAGTAACTCAATGTTTATATAACTTGTAAAGAATAGGTGCTAAGTGTAAATGACTCACATTGGCTTGAATAACTGAAAGTTGAAAATCATAAATCAAGAGAAATAAATTATATTGTATAAATCTTATGAGCCATAACACTTAGTTCTAAAAGCTATACTTTTACTCTTTCTATTGGGAGTTTCTTCTAACCGACATAAATCATATAAGCCATTATGGAGTCCAATGTCTTTCCCACATTGGGGAGAGCTGTTCTACCCTTGCCATCAGAATAGAACCTTATCTAAAGTGATCACTAACTTAGCCTACTATGGATGCTTAAACCTATGGTGGTTCATAGTTCTAGGGCATGAGACCTTGGAATCATACCCAACTCGGTGCTAAATACTACTCTTATACTTATTACTCAGAACTTTTGGAAATCCACCTTATAATAGCATATGGGTTTGTAATGAAAACCAATTATGCTTCTCTTATTTAAATCTCAAACTGTATGAATAATGTGGATTCCTTATCTTAGCTTAGGATCAAAAGATCAAGTTTCTTTTCTTAAATCTTGGTAAATAATTCATAAGATAGGCTCAAAATCATAATCTTGTTGAGATATCAATACTTTAAACATAGGGCTTAAAAACCCATGCTTTAAACCCATGAAAACTCATACAAAAATTTCATGCTCGATATACTTCTTGAAATACTTCAACAATATCAAAATAATGAAATCAAACTCACAATACAATGCTTAAAACTCAATTGGAAATCTGTAAAATTATATCACACGCATAAAGGTGTGAAAATAGATATCCAATTCAACATTTAAATCACTTGTAACATCATAGTCTTCAAACAATAAAAATAGGGAATGAACCCTAAATTGAAATTCATGTAAATTCAATCTTTAAAAATAAGTTTTGGGCACAAGGATGAAAGAATATCTTTGTTCATAACCAAACATACCTTAATGACGAAGAAACTGAAGCTTGAATCCTTGTGTTCTTGAGAGGAGAAACTTGAATTATTGTTCTTGGGAAAAGGGAGGTTTTTTATGTGAGTTAACTTGAAGAATATGGGAAAATAATGCCCCTTTTTGAGTTATAAATTATGTTTGATGGCTGGGGATGAGGGAAAAGGACTAAAATACCCCTTGGCCTTTTTTCCTCATGTAAATAACCCTCATGGCGTGACCCCCAGAAATGGGAATAGACCTCGTGTCGTGCCTCCAAAAAATGGGAATGGACCTCGCATCATGAGCCAATCGCAAGACCTTACTACCTCACATAAAAAATGACATAACTTTTTGCTCGATTATCGGACTAAGGAGAAATTGGCATTGTTGGAAAGATAATTCAATTATCTATAACTTGGTAGGTGTTAATATGCCAAATTCTTTATATACAAAAAGTTATACTCATTCAAAAATGGCCCTTCTAGAATCAAATACTAAACTTTGGACGAATGAAAGGCTCTTAGCTCCATTTCGCTCTAAGTGATTTCTTTGAATATTTTTCACCTCAAAAGAACTCCACACGGTAGGATAATGATCATAAAACTTATACTCACATGGGAATCATTTGTATTAGAGATTATGTACGTAGGAACGACGGTTAGAATTCTAGCTCAAAAATGCAAGGTGTTTCAACTAGCTTGAGTGTCTTGCATATAGTAGAAGTGTAGAGTCTCCTTAGCCTATGATACTTAGAGTAAAGAGTTTGTCACAACCCGAGCTGGGGCCCTGGCTGTAACGAGCATCCCGAACCATAAAGGCTCAGACGCCCTTCTCTATCTAGTAATCATGCACAACATTCATGCAATAAAGAAAAGATAGAGAAAATAAATCATGACGGAACCATGGTCGTACTCTGAGTTCAATTGACAATAAAGAAATAAATCCAACAACATCTAAACAATATTTGAATCAGTCTGCAAAATCTCTACTATGTACGAAAATAACAATTATCTGAAACTAGGACAAGGCCCACCAGTGAACCTAAACCAAAGTAAATGACAAAGTTTGAAAAACATAGGCCTTCTGAAATAAAGAAGGCTCACCAACTGCATACTACACTTCTGTCTGAAAACTTTATGGCTTAGCAGGACCGCAAGACTAAGCCTCAGACCCTAAAAGGTAGGGGGTCAATACAATCGTATTGGTATGCAGAGCAAATCCAAAATAATAATTTTTATTCAACATAGGTGCGAGCAGTTCAAAAATAGTTCATAAATATAACATAAGATATGAAAACACATGGGCATTTTTAAAAGACTCTAAAAAATTATATGAACTCTATGACATGCTCTTTATTTTACTTCTGTGCTAGGTGGTATACCCTACAACTCTGGAATTCCATGGGCAATATGGAATCTGCCCTTAACTCAGCAGCCAAGCCCCCAACCTGAGTTTTCCACAAGGGTTGGAGTCTCTATTTCTCTACTATGCCATAGGGCCGTCGCCAGCGTATAATTTTTCTTTCGAGTGTCATAAACCCGTGTCGGCAAATCATAGTTTCAGTCAATAAGTCAATTGACTCGTGCTTTCTTTGGGTAACCTCCTAACCCTCTTTAAGCCCATTTTTAACTCTTTAAAACATGCATTCTCTGAAATTAAACTCTGAAAACTATAGCTCTGTTATGACATACATTTATATGGTACCGTCATACTGTTGACTTGCAAGTTGCATATCTGAGTCATTAATAGCATAATATAATCTCCGCTTTCAAAACATAAGGTTTGGGACCACCATATCAATAAATCAATTCAATGAACTCATGTAAACACATGCAAGAAACCCTCTTTTTTTTTAATATTGCAATAATATAAGGTGGTCATGTCAAGAGAGGGACTTCATAATTATGCTCTCAATAAATCTTCCAAACACAATTTCATACATATACATATGAGTATAAATCAGTTTAAGGGGAAAGGCCTCAAGGCCAAAACAATAGTAGCATTGAAACATTCAGGATGCATAATTTAAAACATAGATTCCAAAACCCCTTTATAATTTCATGCTTGATAAACTTTAAATCATATTCAAGTGTTTCAACAAGCCCATGTATTTTTAGGATAAACCCCACGTACCTTAGTTGCGAAGAATTTGTGAAGAAGTTTCGAAAATATTAGACCTTTAAGCTTGATTGCTCAAACCCTAGTTGTTTTTTTCTCTTGTGTTCTTGAAGGATGAACTAGGGATCTTAGGAGAGTTTAGATGTTACTAATATTCCTAAATTCTTTTAAAGATGATTAGGGATGGTTTAGGGGTGTCAAATGAGTTCAACACCCTTGATATAAGTATAAACAGAGTGTTTTTGGCACTTTGCAATGACTTAGGTGGCGCCCAGTCGATTGCACAGCCAGGGTGGGCAACACCTTACCAATCGCCTAAGTTTGGTTGGGCGGCACCTAACCAATCGTACACCCTTACTGCCTCTCATGAAAATGAGCATAACTTTTTGCTTGGGTTTTTGATTAATGTAAAATTGGTATCATTGGAAAGCTATTTCAAAGACCTTTCATTTGATATATAGTAGGACCTCTAATTCGTTATATACATAAAGTTATGGTCGATGGAAGTTGACCTAAGTTTAAACGTCCACCAAAACATAATTGCTAGAAATGTTTTCAACTTGTCTTAGAGTTAGGGGATTTTTTTATGACCTCAATTCATATTCAAAGGTATTCCCATACTATAGGATTGATCACCACACATATATCAACAAGGAATCATCTAGTTCAGATCTATACGCATAGAAACGATGGTCTAGATCTTAGCCCAAAAGTACAGGGTGTTACATTATCTCCTCCTTGGGATCATTCGCCCCGAATGATGGATAGGGACTTCTTGAAGCTCTAAAAGTGTAGAATAAAGAGTGTAATGTTGATTTGAACATTTTTCCTCAACAAAAATATGCAAAGGCATCACACGATCTTCATGATAACCCCTATGGAAACGGGTAAGCCCGAAACCTGAGATAACAAAACTTGACATAGACATGATCTTGGCATGTGTTTTATGGCACATGATCAAAACATTGTAATACATAACTTTTACTAAGAGTCCTCGGCCCAATTAAGATTGGTATAAAAGATGAGATAAGATTCTTGCAGAACATATGAATATTAGCATTCTCCATCTTACAAGATACAGCGAAAAGACTTAAACTTAGCGACACTACATATCTATACTCCAACATTAATCAACATACTTCATCATTTCCAACTTACAATTCTCTCAAAACACATCTAACCACAAGAATTTATGCCCCATTATAATACTTCTATGTTGAAGCCTAACTCGGAAGAAAAAGGTGCTAATTTAAACTACAGGACCCTGTACTCTACATCACATTAAGAAATCATTTCACCTCATTACTATAATCCAACAACCTCAAGTCTTAATTCAAACAATACTAACCGCATGGCACATTGATTTGTGTTTTCATCAATCAAAACATTCAAGCCTAATCATTACTATACCCACTACATAGATCTCCCTAAGACCTGCAAATTCAATCATTTTCACTAAGACTCTCGCCACAAACTTCCCTCCTAACTATTTCACTTAAAGAATATTCATCTCCTTCTTTCCCCTGCTCTTCTAACCTTAGCTCAAAAAATTGCTTCAAAATTTTCACCTACAACAACATCTACTCCCACACTTAACACACTTCTACACTTCCACAACCACCATCATACTAGCATACAAAGGGTCATTAAAGGATCTGAGTAAGAGCATCATGAAAAAGAGTAACACAATTCGATCATAACATATACTTATTGCCATACTCAAGGTGGGACATGAGTTAAAGATATGGTACAATCACAGAGTGTCTCATATATCAAGTGTTTGGATCACAAGTGGAGAGCCGTTTTGGCATAAACTCAACATAGCACGAGTTCTTTGGACAACCACAGTGAGAAACATGAGAGCTTACATCATGAGTCTTATAACATGAGTGTGGAGTTCATGAAGTCGATGATTTAGGCAAGGACTCCTACTCGAAGCTGTCGCTTCCTATTTTCGAAACTGAAATAGTCATGAGTTCGTACAACTTTATTATTTTGTCTAATTTCGACATAAAATGAATCATTAACATACGAAAAAAATAGTTCCTTAGAACCAATCATGATTTGGGACACAGATTTATTATTCATGATCAACATAACATTGAGCTTGGATACTTAGAATACTGGATCATAGAGGGACAGAATACTGGATCATAGAGGGACATTATTTCTTCTAGTTTGGAAGTCAGTACATGTCATGAGTTACATAGAGTGTTCAAACCTTACACATAGGTAGGACTTGGATACATAACGTAAGGTATTAGCAGAGTGACCTCATAGACTAAGTAGGAGGAGTTTACTTGAATTGTAATAGATTTATCATGAATCTTACTTGAAACTTGACACCATAAGAAGATTTTAGAACTACTTTAACTCATCATCTCCCCCTTAGATCAAAGTCATAATCATAGACTTGCAGACATAACCTCTCATCAAATATATATCCACAACTCTCAACACAAGAGATATACCACCATACATATTATTGCTAATCTCTCCCGGATAAACTATACTCTATAGGTCTTATTTTTCGAAAATTCTACTCTTTATTTTCGCTAGCCTCTATAGCCATTACCCTACAACCCATACTCACGTAAATGATATGTGTCAACCATTCGAGGAACATGGAGACTAGTTAAAATGCTGAGCCTCCATATATCCACACACCTAATCACAAAAGGGTACCAACATACACATGAACACAAATTCTACTCCATAGATTTTTTTTACAAGGACACTAAATTCATTCTAGAACATCCCCCTCAGGTACACTAATCCTAACATCCTCCAAACCCCAAATCATCTATTTATGGCTAGCGTTATCATGGGCATAGACAACCACGCTTCTAGGCATACAACACTTCATCTTCAACTTCTTAAAATACTTAGCATTACACCGCTAATCACATAACTTACATCTTAACAAAATTTGTAAAACTATACCAAAGGCGCATATTTTCCACTCATATTTTCTCAGTTTAACTCTAAATAACTCTATACAACAGCTCCCCAAACTTCTCCATACCATAATTTCAAGAACACAAACTAGGTACGTAAAACCCTTATACACATAAATGCTAAACCTCACTCTTTATCACATAAAAATGCTCTCTCCACTACTCAACCTTGTAATATTAGATGGTTAATCACATAACATATATCATAAAATCTTACCTAACGTCGTACTATCGGGGGTACAACTTATTCTTATATACTTACGCCCTTGTCCACTTAATGACTGACCCACAATTCATCATTTTAACACTAGTCCTCATATACACATATACCTCACAATTACCACTAAAACTTTTCATCAATTATCAACCTAAGCTTCTTTCACAAATCACATCAAGCCTACTAATTAAGTCTCACAAAACATACATCATTAATCTTAAGGTACTATTCTTACCACCACATTCTACATCTAAAATTCAAGTCTATAGTCTAGCATTAATTATCTATCACCAATGAAGAATGCAACATATTGTACTAGTCCATCAGATTGGGAAATCAACTCAAAATACTCATTTCATTTAACTACTACCTACAATCACAATCCCTCCATGACATCCCTATTATAGGTCAAAATCCACTACATACTTTCTCACATGAAATACTAGTTTACAACCGTTAAAGAAAAGAAGGGCAAGGGGGTAAAGTCACATAATAGATATGGTCAACCTTAATCTTATATTATAATCCACTACAATCTTATCCACATATTCTACTTTCTCACATACTACATACTTATCCAAGCATACATTTAGACTACCTTCAAATTCCATAAACAACAATGAGTCGATAATCATAACTTATTACCTAATCTAACCGTCTTCATTCACAGCCTATAAGGGATTTCTATAACCTCCATAACTATCCACTCTGGACTCTTTTCCTATTTTGAATAGATAATAATCATAGCCAAACACTTCTTTTATCGCATACCTCGCAATCTATGAATATTACTACCACATTAGTCTATCAATATAAAATTACAAATCATCCCTTATTTGACAGTTATACAACTAAAAATATCTATTTACACAAAACAAAAACCACCCTCACTCTGACTTCAAATCTTGTGAATTCACATCACTAACTTCTTGGTTTAATCTCACTACCAATAAGCCATGACACTAACACTTTAACTTATACTACTACTCGGGTGGAAATACAGTTCCAATATTTTGCTACACATCATTACCCTTATGTTTGACTCCGCAACATAAATTTTAAAAGGGACTGAATACACTTAATACCTCAGGCTGAAAAATACTATTTCATCATAATCAAAGTTTACGCTAGAATCAATACACCTTGAAGCACTAATGGACTCTTTTCAAGTCCTTGCAAAATTTCATAATTATAGATGACAAAATCATAAATGACCACGTCATTTAGATTCTAAGCTTATGCACTTGAATCACCTCAATAATGAGACATATCTAAGAATATCAGAGTAAGGAAAGAATTGGGATAACATTACTTTCGTATAAGCGATACCATAGCACGAACTAAAGTATGAAAAAGCAACATTCTGACTTTATAGCACGAACTAGATCATGAAGAAAGAGAGATATTCCTAAATGCCTTGTAGCCTCCTGCTTATAATTATGGTGCTCTACATACCTATAAATAAGAATCTACTCAACGCGATTTTGCAGACACCCTGGGATCATGAACCGTGCTCATTTTTGTCACGACCCAACCTGAGGCCCTGGCCGCGATGAGCATCCCAACCTATAAAGGTCCGAGATACCCATGAACTCTTCAACCCACTAGTGATATTGTCCGCTCTAGGCGCAGGCCCATATGGCTTTAAAATGCATCACTAAAGAGTAAGGCTTTCTCACTTATATACCCAGCATCCCTCCTGTGTTTTGTTGATATAGGACTCCTTCCTAAGTTGGGGTGTTACATACACCCCCCTTATAGAATCAGTGTCCTTACTGAGGTTTCCCCCACCAAATGGGATTTGCCTACACTCAAGACTGATGTTTGCCCCATCTTACTAGGATTTGCTTACACTCAGTTTAAACTCTGGCCCACATCAACAAGGCTGACACAAGAGCTGCTCTAATACCAAGTTTGTCACGACCTGAGATAGGGCCCTGGCTATAACAAGCATCCTAAACCACGAAGGCTCAGATGCCCTTCTCTGTCTCGTAATCATGCACAACATTCATGCAATAAAGAAAAGATGCAGAAAATAAATCATGACAAAATTGTGGTCATAATCTGAGAGAAATTGATAATAAAGAAAGAAATCCAACAACATCTAAATAATATCTTAATCAGTCTGCGAAATCTCTACTACGTACAAAAATAACATCTGTCTGAAACTGGAACAAGGCCCCCAATGGACCTAAATTAAAGTAAATGACAAAGTCTGAAAAACATAGGACTTCTAAAATAAAGAAGGCTCACCAACTGCACACTTCACTTCTATCTAAAAACTCTACGGCTTAGTAGGACCGCTAGACTGAGCCTCAGACTTTGAAAGGTGGGGGGTCAATATAATCGTACTGGTGCACAGAGTAAATTCAAAATAATAATTTTTATTCAACACATGTGAGAGAAATTCAAAAATAGTTCATAAATATAACATATGATATGAAAACATATGGGCATTTTCAAAAGACTCTGAAAAATATCCGAACTCTGTGACATGCTTTTTATTTTACTTCTGCGCTAGGTGGTATACCCTACAACTCTAGAATTTCATAGGCTATATGGAATCTGCCCTTAACTCGGCAACCAAGCCCCCAACCCAAGTTTGCCGCAAGGGTGGGGGTCTCTATTTCTCTACTACGCCACAGGGCCATCGCTAGCGTACAATTCTCCTTTTGGGTGTCATAAACCTGTGTTGGTAAATCACAGTTTTGGGCAATGAGTCGATTGACTCGTGCCTTCTTCGAGTAACCACCTAACCCTCTTTAAGCCCATTTTTAACTCTTTAAAACATGCATTCTTTGAAATTAAACTCTGAAAACTCTAGCTCTATTATGGTATTCGTTTATATGGTATCGTCATACCATTGACTTGCAAGTTGCATCTCTGAGCCATTAATAGCATAATATAATCTCCGTTTTCAAAACATAAGGTTTGGGACCACCATATCAATAAATCAATTCAAAGAACTCATGTAAACATATGCAAGAAACCCTCTATTTTTCAACATTTCAATAACATAAGGTGGTTATGTCAATTTACTCAAACCATATGAAATTCTTTCTCTTTAAAACAAGGATATAGTTATATTAATAAAACTCCCTCTCATCATCTCTAAATCATGTTCAAATACTATGATATTAAGAAAGCCACTTTCAAATCATAAAACATTCATTTCAAATCATTCCCAATAAGATCATAAACTTCAATTCATCATAAGATAGGGACTTCGTAATTATGCTCTCAATCAATCTTCAAAACTCAATTTTATACATATACATATGAGTATAAATCAGTTTAAGGGGAAAGGCCTCAAGGCCAAAATAATAATAGCATTGAAACATTCAGGATGTATAATTTAAAACATAGATTCCAAAACCCTCTTATAATTTCATGCTTGATAAACTTTAAATCATATTCAAGTGTTTTAACAAGCCCATTTAGTTTTAGGATAAACCCCACGTATCTTAGTTGCGAAGAATTCGTGAAGAAGTTTCAAAAAATTGAACCTTTAAGCTTAATTGCTCAAACCCTGGTTATTTTCTCCCCTTGTGTTCTTTAAGGATGAACTAGGAATCTTAAGAGAGTTTAAATGTTACTAATAAGCTAAAATTCATTTAAGGATGATTAGGGATGGTTTAGGGGTGTGAAATGGCTTCAACACCCATGATATAAGTCAAAACAGAGTATTTTTGGCACTTGGCAATGACTTAGGTGGCGCCCAGTCGATTGCACAAGCTAGGTTGGGCGACACCTTGTCAATCGCCTAAGTTTGGTTGGGTGGCGCCTAACCAATCGCACATCCTTACTGCCTCTCACGAAAATAAGCATAACTTCTTGCTCGGGTGTTGGATTAATGTAAAATTAGTATCGTTGGAAAGATATTTCAAAGACCTTTCATTTGATATATAGTAGGCCCTATAATTAAATTATATACATAGAGTTATGGTCAATGGAATTTGACCCAATTTTAAACATCTACTAAAACTTAATCTCTAGAAATGTTTTCAACTTCTCTTAGAGTTAGGGGATTTTTTTGTGACTCAATTCATATTCAAAGGTATTCCCACATTATAGCATTGATCACCATACATATATTAACAAGGAATCATCTAGTTTGGGTCTATATGCATAGAAACGATGGTCTAGATTCTAGCCCTAAAGTACGGAGTATTACAGAGTTGTTCGAGGATGAACAAGGATTTAAGTGTGGGGTGCTAATGTTGGGTGTATTTATGCATTCTAGTGTTACTATTCCAACCTTTTTAGCCTTGTTTGGAGGATGATTCATGTGCTATAGAGGTTGATAATAAGAGAAATGTGCATATAAGTGTTAAAGCATGTGTTTATAATTTTCAAAGTTAATTCCAAACAAGTTTGTACTTCAATGAGTCATTTAGAGTTCAATCATGGAAACTAGTTTTACTAGCTTGAGCTAGGTGATTGTCTAGTTGATCTCGTTAGATTTTATTGTGTTTAATGTGTTCTAAATGGTTTTAATGTGTAAATATGAGTTGAATAACTTGGTGGTATGTGCAAGGTTCAATTTGATTAAGTTAAGAGTCGTAACATAAATTTAAAGATCAATGTGAATTAGCCTAGTCTTAGCTCTTGTTTTGATTCATCGTCGTGGATATTGTGTTGTGATTGTCTCTAATTCGTGGTGTGTGATTATATAGGATGCTTTGTGATCTGAATATAATGGTATTTTTATGTTGAAAAGGCTAAAAATTCATGGAAAATACACCACAAGTCAAGGAATGAAGGATTGGAGAATCAATACTTAACCAAAATTAGAGAAACAACTTCCAGTGAGCTAAGGCTATGAGCCCGCGGTGCCCCACCTAGAGTAGGGCTATAGCCAGAGCAGAGACTCACCTGGAGCGGTGCTCTATTCAGGGTAGATCCTCACCTAGAGCGGGTCTAAACCTAGGGCGGCACCCCCTCCATTCCCGTGCTCTCAAAGTATTGGAATTCAATTCCTACACGACTTGGGCTACTTCTATTGCTATAAATACATTATTGTCACATTTTTTACATATATTTGGACATAATTTGGAGATTGAGGGGATGCTATAACTTCATCTTTAGTTTTTTATTATTTTAGTTTAGTTCATTCATGTTTTTAGTCGTTAATTACAACCTTGTGATTACGATTATGACTAGGCATGGCTAAACGCCCTCTTTTCGGTGTTAAAGAAAAGAACAAGAGTACTATTGTTTGGAATTAAGTTCATTTAATTTTCTTATCATTATTAGTTGTGCGTTCATATTTGATTTAGCTATTTTATGGATTAGCTACCCTTTGAATACATCAATTATCTACCTTTTGATCTCGGGAGAGGGGATAGGGGATAGAACATAGAGATGAACAAAGTATGGTTTGTATTTTTTTATAAAATAAGTAATTTAAATTAGTGTCTAGGATAGGTATGTACTTAAATGCCTTACTTGATTCACATGTAGGATGATAGCTTAAAGAATTTAAGTGGACTATTACATCCCCGCTCAGCGATGTAGTTATAAGGTTCAACTTAGATAAACGATTAGAGATCTGAAGATCATGATCATGCAATTAACCCTATGAATCAACAACCAAGATAAGCAAGTTAACGAATGAAATTCAATAACATAGTATGATATTTCGAAGTGCTTTAACCCTGGGTTTTCTCCTATTGATTGTTTCAAGATCTTTATTTTAGGCATTGTTTACTTTTCTTTAGTTACAAATTCAAAACTCTCTTTTTGGTTACCTTTTCATCAAATTAATCTAAACTGTGAACTAGGATTGAATCATTGTTGAAGCAAGTCCCTGTGGATCGAGACTTGGCTTCTTGAAAGCCACTTTACTACTTGATAAGACCGCGTACACATGTGTATGCCTTGGGCGTTGTCAAACATCCTGGGAGGAAAAATAGGAGAAGAAAGTTGAATATTAGGGTTAGAAGCATCACCCACATTAATAGGATTCAAAGATTCCTCACTTACTCCACTGTCACTTACATTGGGGATAAACTCCAATTCAAGTGGGGCCTAACAAGGTTCATTAACCCCATGTGAAACATACACTTCAAGTTCATCCTTATTTTTTAACTTGTTGACAATGTCACAAATATCCTTATCACATTTTATTTCTACCAAATAGTCATCCCATTTAACAAAAAAGTCACACTCTAGTGTATATTCTAGATATTTTATGTAGTCTCTTAACTCAAAGCAAGACATCATCAACATCCCTATGTAAAACTCACACATTTCCACCAATATAATTAGGTGGGGGTCCAAATACAATTTCGCCCGCATGATACCATCATAAAGTTATCAGAACAAAAGTCATTAAAAGATTCCTAAAAAAGCAACATTTCAACCACACACACACATTGAAATCAGTAAACAAAATTATAAATCTCAATAGTCGAATAAAACTTTAAGAGCACTATTTTCATATATTTTTCATAGAAAAATAATACACGTGTCCTCCATCCTCACCCCAACCCCTCCCCCTACACCTTAAAAAATTACAGTTGCAACTACATATACTACTACAACACCCTAACAATAACAACAACATATGCAAAAAAAATACTACAAATACATAGTACAAAATAACTCTATAAGGTCATACTAACACGATTTTCACTAAAATAATTCCTAAAATATATTTTCTCCAAAAAAAACTTACAAATGGAAAAAACCATTGGAAGTGAGAAACTACTTAAATGCGAAAAACTCTGACCTATAAAATCTTCAACTTTTTGTTTAATAGTTATTTTTCCCCAATAAATTGATCAACTAAGCTCCTAATTTAGGTCAATCTCCGGCAAAGTGTGAATTTTGGTCAGTCGAGAAAGAAAAAGAAAGAGTAAAGTGAGAGAAATTGATAAGAGAGAAGTGTATTTTGTTTGATTAGAGGGAATTTGAAGAGATTAGGGTCGGGTTAAAGGTTTAAACCCGCCCTTTTATTAATAATTTATTTAAATTATTTATTTAAACGAGAGTGTCCAACATGCGCCTTTTTAAAGTTCAGGGTTGATGAAAATTTTGGTCAAAATGGTCTATTTACAAGGGTCTTATGTAATTTCTGTGAGGTAATAGGTCGCCCGCAAAGTTAAAGTGTCTTTTTGCAAATCTCGGACAAGTTCAGTGGTGACTTTATGTCTTTTCTCTTACTAATACCATGAATTTTCATGCACTAGTAATAAACTCCTTAATACCAAATAGAATGTATAACTAATAAAAACAATAGCAATACATGGGATGAAAAAATGTACTCCCTCCGTCCCAAATTACCCCTTCCAAATTGAAATGACACATTGATTAAGAAAAATAATTAATAACATGCCTAGTTTACAATAGTACTCCTATTAAATGAAGTTTACATTTTAATTTGAAGAAAAGTAATTAATACAAATGGTAAAACATGGGGAAAAAATTATCTCTTCTTGATTAATGAAAAAAGACAAGTAAAATGAGAAATCACATTAAAAAATTTGAGACGGATAATTTGGGACGGAGGAAGTACCAAACAAGGTATTAAAAATAAACAAAGCTAATTCAAACATTATTGTTTTTAGTACATTCTCTCAAACGATCCCTTAATGGCAATATGGAGTAATGACTAAAGGCAATCAAGAATGAAATCAGTTTGATGCATTTGGTCAAATTGAAAACCTCGGAAGAATTGAATGAAAAATAGTGGTCCAATTGAAGATGGTATAAAGAATTGAAAAAATTTCCAGTGTTAAAATATAATAAAACAATCATTGAATGGTATTCAAAGATAATTATATTTTTTTTGAGATATTAGATTATTTTTCCAACAATGTTTACTTTCAAAATTAATTACTCCTTAATGTAAAAATGAAAAGAATACTTAATTTTGTATTGTTTTCTAAATTAACAAGTATTGTGGATCATTTATTTTTAATAAGGATAAGGACACAATATTTAGAAACAAAGGGAGTATAAAGTTTAGAGCAGCGGAAGAGACTTTACAATATTAATTTGAGGGACAAGTAATTAATGTTGATGACAAACATGAAAGACTTTTTTTTTTTTTGGATATGTTAAAAATAATAAGTAAAAATAAAAATCTATTTTTAAAATATTGGACAAATAAAAGCTAAAGGAGAAAGTAATATTTCATAGTTGTTTCAAAAGTATTCAACGCTTGCAAATAGAAGGAGTGCAATGAAGAATATACAAGAAATTTGAAATAATTTATGTTAAACTCTTGTTATTCTTTTATGTTCAACCAGTATACCAGAAAATACATAATTTTATTAAAAAAAATATTTGAGGCCACAAAATTAACAATATCCTTAAAGAATTTAATTCCCTCACTATATCCGAGGTTATGAATTCTATCTTCCAGGATAAAATGAATATACATGTTGTAGGAATAGCGGTACCTCAAATGCCCACGTTGAACTCAAAGTCAATCTCAACTCACATAAAGACTCTAAATTTATTTGTAAGAAAATATACAGAAAAGGTTCAAAAAATTCAATACAAAAACTGAGGTAGAACCTCTGTATTTATAGCCGAAATTCAATGCAAAAACTGAGGGAGAACCTCTGTGTTTTTTTCGCATCTTTATCTCTTTTGTTGTTGACTTATCTATCCAAGATTGGAATGGGTAGGTGTCATCACGAATTCAACTTTTGGATAGAAACAGATGCTAGGAGTGCCTTCTTCTCTACTCTCTACTACCTTGAAGAAGTGTTTTTAAATATAAGCACAATAGTCTTTCTTTCAACCACTAATAAAGGGAAAGTTCTTACCTACTTCCTCCGTTCATCTTTACTTATTCATTATACTAAAAGTAGATGTCCAATAATCAGGAGTGTGAGTGGTATGATTTGAATGGTTATTTAATAAATTTTATACCATAACGATATTTGGTTATTTTATTTTACTAATCAAAATAAGAATTTTTGTAAATATCCCACTATGGCAGTTTTTCTTCGGTATCAGTACAAATAGATTAACTTTTTTTTTTTTAATATTAAAAGTTAAAACACGCTATCATGTGTACTACTTGTGTATGACTTGGCAAAAACTCTCTAGAGATTTTTATTGTGATTTTTATTGTTTAAAAGTTGATGAATCAAAAAAATATGAAAGAAAATAAGAATATAGATACATCTCATTATTTTGCAGTAGTGTAAACCAATTATCAGGATCCAAATCCCACGAGACATGATGACACCTACCCCAACCCAACCACGATAGATAAGCTTGGCTTACTAACTTAAAAAAAGCCTGAATAAAGCATTTAGTTTTCACGAAATAGAACTTAATAATCAAAGTAAAACATCTCCAACAACAAACACAGAAGTCAAGAAGTACAACATCAATTCCAAGGCTTAGTGTCACCGGTACAACACGACCCTAATACCAAAGTAGTAATCCTGTACATACAATTTTACCTCTGAAAGAGGATAAAGACATAAAGTAAAGATAGATGAAGTTGGGGGAGTACTCCATCGAAAAAGAAGCTCACCACTACTTTAAAATACTCTGAGAATGCATGATCAAAAACCTCATAGAGCAATCATGGAAGGATCTGCAACAAAAGAATACATAAAAGTTGGAGTGAATATGCTCCACTTGTACTCAGTAAGTATCACAGGCTGATTGAACTTAAGTGAAACTATATTCGGGTAAAGAATACTATTAAGTAAATACACCTGCATGCAGAAAAGTTCCAGCAGTTCAATGACATGAAAAGGTTCACAGTTTATCTTAATCACGGCAACAATCCAAAAATATAATGTTATGTAATACGATGTAGTGATATGAAATGATATGCAATGAACAATGTACAACTGTATACACCTTCTGAGCCTCTAGAGCTCCCGTATAGGATCCATGGATGATTCGCAATCCATATACCCATCCGACATCCTACATCGGACCCAAAAAATTAGAACTTGCCTGCACATTCGATTGCCAAGTTATCTCAACAATCATATATGACTCTTGTTTGTACCTTCTTTGGTCAATATTTTAGGAGATGATTCATTTTCTTTCATAAATCAACCTTTTAAATCTTTTCCTTTCAAGTCTACAATGTTCCATGACAAATGAAATGTATGATTTATGCATGAATAGGAAAGAAGCATGAAATCAAATGCAACAAATATATTCAAGATCTCAAAAACATCTTCTTCTTTATTGTCGTTTTGGTGAGACCAAACAGCCTCCCTTTTGTTCACGTAACTCACACACCCACTAAAAGAACCCCACTCCATCATATACCCCATTAACCAGCAATCCACGACCTTCAACCCCTGACGAGTTCCGACAAAATTATCACGAAGGATCAGGGGCGGATCTATTCATTGCCGTGGGGTGGCATGCCACCCGCAAACTTCGACGAAACTCTCTGTACATAGATATATATATATACTGATATAGTCAAATATTAAATCTGTCACCCATAATACCAAAGCACTATCTAGTGCAAGTGGCAAAGCGTATTTGTTTTTTCAATACTGATATAGTCAAATATTAAACCTGTCACCCATAACACCAAAGCACTATCTAGTGCAAGTGGCAAAGCGGCACTTTTGTTGCTCATAGGTCGGGTGTTCAATCTCGATTTGCAGCATTTGTTTTTTAAAGTCATAGGTCGGGTGTTCGATTTCGGTTTGCAGCATTTGTTTTTTTAAATTATTTTCTATGAAGCATGGTTGACTAAAATAGGGCAACAAGCGTACAGTCTACCATTTAAATGAATTATGAATATTATATTATGATATTAGTAATATTATTAAAAGATCGTTTTGTCATCTTATTGTTGTTATTTTTAATTAATTAGTTGGTTAATTGTCCTATATCAAAAAATGAATAATTTGATTTATTTAATCGATAAGCAGTGACGGAGCCAGAAATTCAGCGAAGGATGTGCAAATTTTATTTTCAGCTATGTTGAGAGTATGCAGAATTAAATATACACCCATTATGATAAATATTTAACCTCTATTCACCACATAATATTTCAATGAAGGGTGTGCATCTAACCATCCTTCTTCATCGAAGGTGACTCCCCTGTCGATAAGTTTAATTGGCACCCAGAGAGTCTGGATCCTGGATCCGCCTCTGCGAAGGACCAATCTCACAAGGCCACTACTCCGATGAAGCTTCACCATCACAACAACGATGAATACTCCACAGACAAAACTAGTCATCAACAAGCTCACCGAAGC
This sequence comes from Capsicum annuum, assembly GCF_002878395.1. Lineage (NCBI taxonomy): Eukaryota > Viridiplantae > Streptophyta > Magnoliopsida > Solanales > Solanaceae > Capsicum > Capsicum annuum. Next base: position 95,180,864 of record NC_061118.1, read on the forward strand.
TCAACACAACCTCTGCTTACCATTTTTTTGATAATGTCTTATATTTTTGATAAATCTGCCTGGCCGTTGACTGTTGTCCTTCCTATTTTTATTGCAATTTGACTATTTGGTACCAAAACTAGTCATATTTGCTATCATTTTGTTGTTGCTTTGTAACCCACCGAAAAAAGAAATAGAGGATGGTGGAGGGTGTTTGTTTGTTTGCACTGTGGTGGTGGCCAAAGAAGCTCGTCCGAAAATTACTTTCATTTCTTCTTCTTTTTTATACTTTGCTTTTATACTTTATTGAGACATGTTTATGCACTATTTTTACAATATTCATACATTATATAGCTATTTATATAAAATTGATACACGTTTATATAATATTTATATATGTATATACACCATTCACACAATATTTGTACTGAGTATATGTTTATACATCATTTATAAAATAATGATACATTACATAACTTTTATAGAATATCAATACATTACATATACATTCGAAGGAAGTATTACATATCCTTAATGAATCCCCAAAATTTAAGAATGTGATTTACCTAACTCAATTCCTCTATCCTATTTTAGTCAGGTTATTTATACATGTCAATTCACTAAAACGGAAATGTAAAACTGAATCCTCTTCAATGATAATTTGAAGCAGTATAGTATTCACTCTGAAGTTCTTGATGGTTAGTCATGTACTCGCGTTCTTTAGTTAAGTTTAATTCTTTTCTCTTGTATTGGCTATTTGATGATAAGAATGGATCCATATGGAAGGTGTGGATTCACATGCACCTACATATAAAGAGCGATAATGATAAAAATAAGTTTTAAGGAATTTGGAGCAAAAAAAGCTCTTTTTTTAATAAAAAATATCAATGGGGACACATGAATCCAAAAAAAAATAAAAGGAACAAATCATGATGGGCCAGCTACCTGCAAGTCGCCTGGCCCACACCGACTTGCAAGTCGCTTGGCCCACACCTTCAACTCTTGTGCATGTGACTTGGCAAGAAATGGAGAGTTGCAAGAGATGTAGAATTGTTCTGCATGTGAGTTTCAATGACGACACATCTCACCTCTTTTCATCACATTCTATAAAATGTCATAACTTACCTGAAATTTAGTGAAATATACTCCTTTCCTACCAATTTATGTGATATAGTTTGATTTGGTATATAATTTTTTTTTAATAACAATTTTAAAATTTATAATCTAAGATGTATCATAAATATTTGTGTGAACATAATTCATTTTATTAAGATTAAGATGTATATTTTAAAATTAAATTATTAACAAAAATAGAAATTTATCCTTCTTCCTAAGACTTATTAAAAAAGAAAGTGAATTATATGAATTGAAAGAGAGGAATTAGAGAGGAAGTATAGGTCATATGATTCAGGGAAATGGTAAGATTGATTGGGATGTCTCTAAGCGTATTGGAACAGGTTGGATGAAGTGGAGGCTCACCTCGGGAGTGTTGTGCGATAAGAAGGTGCCCTTAAAGCTTAAAGGTAAGTTCTACAGAGTGGCAGTCCGCTCGGCCATGTTGTATGATGCGGAGTGCTGGCCAGTCAAAAACTCTCATATTCAAAAATTAAAGGTAGTGAAAATGAGAATGTTGCGTTGGATGTGTGGGATTACTAGAGGGGATAGAGTTAAGAATGAGATTATCCGGGAGAAGGTGGGAGTGGCGTCGGTGGAAGACAAGATGAGAGAAGGAAGGCTGAGATGGTTTGGGCATGTGATGAAGAGGGGCACGGATACCCCAGTTCGTAGGTGTAATACCCCATACTTTTCCTAGAAAATTTCATCTCAAGAATGTCTAGTATTAGCTTCTAAATTAAATGATGTTTATTCCATGAGGAATTTTCAATATTTTTACTTTTTGTCATATGGAAAATTCAATAAGCTTTCCATCAATATAAGATTCGCCCAAATTCGATAACCAGGTCAGAAGTTACGACTACTTCAAGTTTTCGTCGTAAAACAGCGTCATATTAGTCAGTGGCGTGCCGCGCCACAAGAGGAAATAAAATTTGGCAAATTCCAATAGGGGTCCGTAATTATGGCGAGTCGCACCAGGGCCCAAATTCAAAATTATCCTTTTCCAGTGTCTTAGCCCAATTTTCTCCGCGTCACGCCAAAGTTTCAGGTCGCAAAAGAAGGGGCAACACGATGGCTCCGCATCGCGCCATCCCTCTGTTTCCCAATTCTTAAATTCCAGTGACATGGTGCGACAGCTCCGCGTCGCACCAAAGGTTCAGTTCGAGAAAATTTTACTGAAATTAAATGATGCATCCAAGGTTAAAAGGGTCAACTTCCCACCCTTATTTAAGCCCTTTAACATATGATTCAGCCACTTTTCACCCAAAATACACTCTTTTCTCTCAAAAACCTCCCAAGAACAAGCTAGGGTTTTCATAAAAGATCTAATTCCAAGAAAGTTTCACTATCAATCTTCACGAAATCACTAACTAAGGTATCATAGTGTTCATTCATGGACTCTTTTCATCCATGAAGCCCAAGAATCCCTTTTCTAAATTCAAGTTTATGAATTTTCTTATGAACTTCATGATTGGGCTGCGTTTGTTCATGTGAATAATGAGAAATTGAATTCTACTCCATGTTGGGTGATAAATTATATGTGGGTTAAATTATTATAGATATAGATTCATGCTAACCTATGACTAAACCCTTGAATGATGAAATTAGAATTGAATCATGATATTTAATTATTGTACAATGATGTTTACTTGTACCATGCTTACAATATGTTTGATTAAATGCCTAGATGAAGAAAAAGTGTCTAACTAGCATGATACCATGAAATCTCCATGTATGTACAAGTTATGCCTATCACATGTTTTGATGAAACACTTCTATAAATTTATTATGGATTATGATGTTAATTATATGTTCAAGTAAGTTAGGCTTTGTCAGTTTCCTTCCATCGAGTCCTGGGGGTACTCGTACCCGAAATATTAGTTGTGTGCCTAGAGCCATGTCATGTTTTCACGATACTCTCAGTCAAGCTATGAATCCATAGACTTCAGACAGTATATGACTCTGTAAATCTCCATGATCTCATGAACTCAGTTAGTTGTCATAGATCAATAGTATTCCGTCAGTCAACGGAATTCAGTAACTCAGCCCGTGTTCAGTTTAGTAAATCATGTTTAGAGTCTATTCAGATGGGAGTAGGAATTAGCACCGAGTGAACCAAGGATGGGAACACACACTATCAGATGAGGGTGTGATTCTTAGAAGGCATTCTTGCATTCCTAAACTATGTAGCCAGTATAGGTTGAAACATCAACACTGTCCGATGAGGTTGATGAGGTAGATAAGCACTTCAGATAAGGGCCCCACCATCTCTTTTGGGGACACTATCAGATGAGGGTCGCCTACAGCTTATCCTTACCAGTGGCGTGGTATTGACACCCTTCCAATTAGGGTTACAGATTGGTCCCTAACTCAACCATAATGGTATATTAGGGGCATGTCAGTTAGATAAATACTTTCCAAAGTTTCATGTTACAAAATCAGGATTGTCAGACACAGTCAATCAGTCCTAGTAATAGAACTCAGATAGTTCTTCAGATTTTAGAACTATCAGATACAATCAACTCAGATACAGTACGAAACTCAGATAGTTCCATCAGATTCAGGACTGTCAGATACAGTCACTCATGTTATCAATTATATTTAGATTTAGTAATCATGTTATCACAGTATTAGTGCAGTTGTTATATCTCATGCATGTATTCTTATGCTCATGATAGTTAGTCAGTTATTATTATTGTTCATGCATATGAACCCCATGTATTCAGCCTACCTCACATGCATACCATTACATTTAAAGTACTGGCGTATTTGTGCTATGGTGTCTTATACCATAGGTTCAGAGATACGAGCTCCAGAGCAACAGTAGATTCCAGATATCCACAGAAAGAGTTAAAAGTGAGTCCTCATTTTTCTAAGATATGATTATTTCCCTATTACCTCATTAATCAGTTTATTAGTGGGAGTTAGTTAGGGACATATCCCATCAACTCCTTAATCAGAAGTTCAGGCAGTTAGAGGCTTTCTAGACTATCATGTTTTAGACTTCAATATGTTTAGTTTTGTTTTGGGTATTCTATTACCCCACACAGATATTATATCATTCAGATCATGTTCAGTATTGAACCTTATGGCCTTTCAGTTCATGTTTCTGCATTATAAAGTATTTTATGCAGTATACAGGTACAGATATAAGTCATGGGTTAGCTTGTGGTCCTTCGGGGTCATGAGCACCGTGTAGTGTTTTGGGTACCAGATTTGGGGCGTTACAAACTTAGTATTAGAGCCTGAGGTTTAATAGAGTCCTAGGAAGTCTGAAAGCTATATCTAGTAGAGTCTTGTACATGGATGTGTTGCACACCACATTTATGTACAGGAGGTTATAAGATGTTTTAGAAATAGTTTTCCATCTTTCAGTATTCATGTCGTGCCAGTGAGCATAATCTCAAGTCAATCTCTCAGTCTAATCGATTTCTCCATTTCTTCTTCAGAACATGCCTCCTAAAATAAGAAACGGAAATCAGTCAGCCCCTCAGCCCGAAGAACCTTTGGGCGAATATATTTCTCATGCAGAGTTTCGAGTTGTATTCACTACTCTTGCTAACTCAGTTGCTACTCAAAATGAATGGCCAAAAGTCATTCCAGCCAACCCAGTGGCCAATTCAGTCACAGCTAGGATTTGGGACTTCACCCGAATGAATCCTCCGTCCTTCCTAGGGTCTAAAGTAGATGAGGACCCTCAGTAATTCATTGAACAGGTTCAGAAGGTCATAGACATCATGGGAGTAACTACTGTTGAGAGTGATGAGCTAGCTGCATATCAGTTGCCGGATGTGGCTCATACTTAGTTTAAACAGTAGAAGTCAGAGAGGTCAGATAATGCAGGTCCTATAAAGTGGGAGGAGTTTTTCACTGTATTTTTAGATAGATTCTTTCCCCAAGATCTTAGAGAGGCTAAAGTATTAGAATTCATCAACCTCAGGCAGGGTAATATGACGGTGAAAGAGTATTCTCTTAAGTTTACTCAATTAGCCAGATATGCCCCTCATGTGGTTGCAGAGAGCAGAGCCAAGATGAGTAAGTTTGCTTCAAGAGTAAATTATAGTGTGGTAAATGAGTGCAGATCTGCCATGCTGAACAGTGAATGACTTTAGCCAGGCTTATGACTCATGCTCAGCAGATAGAGGAGCAGAAATTTAAGTAGAGGGAGAAGCAGAATAAGAGAGCGAAGATAGGTAGTTTCAACTTTGCTCAGCCTAAATCAGAAGGAGAAAACAGTTCCTAGTTTTTTCCTAAGTCATCAGTTCTAGCCCCTTCAGCCAGTGCTCCAGTTCCTAAGTTTAGAGAGGGTAACAGAGATAGAGCGTCAGGCTCTAAGTCTCAGGGTAGTGTTAGCAATTCCCAAACTAATCCCCTTTGTTAGACTTATGGTAAGAACGACAAGGGTGATTATAGAGTTGGTAGCGATGTCTATTTAGGTTATGGCAAGCTAGGTCACAGAGTTAGAGACTGCCCTCAGTCAGGTTATCAGAGTCATCTCCACTCCTCAGCTCAGTCCGGTCACCCGAATCAGCAGGGTACTACCACTAGTTCTACTAATGGGTAACGGCCAAATCATCTCTATGCTCTTTAGTCCCGATAGGATGAGGAAAATTCTTGTGATGTAGTTACTGGTATGTTACAGATCTTTTATGTGTATGTTTACGCTTTGCTAGATCCAAGAGCTTTTTTGTCTTTTGTTACTCCCTATATAGCAGGCGATTTCGAAATCAATCCCAAAATCCTAGCAGAGCCCTTTTCAGTGTCTACCCCAGTGGGTAAAACCATCATAGCCCTGCGGGTATACAGGAACTGCCCGGTTATGATATCTCAGAAAGTCATTTCAACAGACTTAGTCAAATTAGAGATGACTAATTTGTATGTCATTCTTGGCATGGATTGGCTTCATTCCTGCTATGCCACAGTCGACTACAGAAACAGAATAGTCCAGTTTCAGTTTTGAAATAAAACCGTCCTTGAGTGGAAGGGTAGTACTTTAGCGTTCAGAGGTCGACTTGTTTCCTACCTTCGGGCATAAAAAAATGATATCTAAAAGATATTTCTATCATCTTGTTCGAGTTAACGAAACTAGTTCTGAAACTCCCAACCTTGAATCAGTTCCATTTGTAGGTGAATATTAAGATGTCTTTCCCAAAGATCTTCCAAGAATTCTTCCCGAAAGGGAAATAGACTTCGGCATTGATCTTCTTCCAGATACTCAGTCTATGTCTATTTCGCCATATAGAATGGCACCAACAGAACTCAGAGAACTAAAGAACAATTGAAGGATCTCTTAGATAAGGGATTCATCAGGCCCAGTGTTTCCCCGTGTGGCACTCAAATATTATTCGTGCGCAAGAAAGATGATTCTCTCAGAATGTGTGTAGACTATCGTCAACTCAATAAGGTCACGATCAAGAACAAGTATCATCTTTCCAGAATTGATGACTTATTTAATCAACTTCAGGGTGCTAGTTATTTCTCTAAGATAGATCTCAGATCCGAGTATTATCAGCTCAGAGTTAGGGAATGTGACATTCTGAAAAATAGGTTTCCGTACTCGGTATGGTTATTTTGAATTCTTAGTTATGTCCTTTGGTTTTACTAATACCCCAGTAGCTTTCATGGACTTGATGAACTGTGTGTTCAAGCAGTACTTGGATATGTTCGTTATAGTATTCATAGATGATATTCTGATTTATTCCTACAGTGAGTGTTATCATACAGACCATCTCAGAATAGTACTTCAGACTCTCAGAGATCATCAACTATTTGCCAAATTCAGTAACTAAAAATTTTGGCTAAGGTCTGTAGCATTCCTTGGTCGTATCATTTTCAGTGACGGCATTAGAGTAGACCCTCAAAAGACTGAAGCAGTAAAAAACTGGCCCAAACCTGTCTCTCCATCAGATATTAGGAGTTTCTTGGGTTTGGCTGGCTATTACAGACGGTTTGTTAAGGGATTTTCTTCTATTGCATCCCTTATGTCCAGATTGACTCAGAAGAAAGTCAAGTTTTAGTGGTCAGATCCTTGCAAGAAGAATTTTTAGGAGTTGAAGACTCAAATCACCTCAACTCCAGTCTTAGCTCTCCCAGATAGTTTAGATGGGTTCATAGGGTATTTTGATACATCTAGAGTAGGTTTGGGTTGTGTCCTCATGTAATAAGGTAAGGTCATAGCCTATGCCTCCAGATAACTTAAACCCTATAAGAGCAATTATCCTACTCATGATCTTGAGTTAGCAGTCATAGTCTTTGCCTTGAAGATTTGGAGGCATTATCTCTACGGAGTTCATGTAGATGTCTTCACAGATCATAAGAGTCTTCAGTATGTCTTTTCTCAGAAAGATCTCAATCTTCGTCAGAAAAGGTGGTTAGAGCTCTTGAAAGATTATGAAATGAGTGTCCTTTATCATCCAAGCAAGTCCAACGTAGTGGCCGACGCTCTCAGTAGACTATCCATGGGTAGTGTTTATTATGTTGAGGATAGTAAGAAGAAGTTAGCTCAGGAAGTCCATCAGTTTGCCAGACTAAGAGTTTGCTTAGTCGATACAGATGAGGGTGATATATGGTTTTCGAGTAGTTTAGAATTATCTCTAGTTTCCAATGTGTAAGAAAAGTAAGATAGAGATCCCAGCCTTGTCAAGTTGAAAAAGTCAGTTTAGGATTAGAAAATAGAGGTTTTCTCCTAAGGGGGAGATAGTGTTCTTCATTGTCAGGGTCGTCTCTATATTCCAGGTGTAGATGACTTAAGGCAATGAATTATTGCAGAAACGCATGGTACGTGCTAATCTATTCATCCAGGGGCCACAAAGATATACCACAACTTATGGGAAATTTATTGATGGAGTGGGATGAAGAGAGACATTTCAGAGTTTGTGGCTAAGCGCTCTACATGTCAGCAGGTTAAGATAGAGCATCAGAAGCCTAGTGGGTCTATGCTGAAGTTCAGTATTCCTACTTGCAGTGGAAAGTTGTGAACATGGACTTCGTGACGGGTTTGCCTCGAACTCGTTATCAGCATGATTCAGTCTAGGTCATTGTAGAAAAAATAACCAAATTAGCTCATTTCCTTCCAGTTCGTACCTCTTATTCAGCTAAGGATTACGCCAAACTCTACATCAAGAAGTTGGTCAAATTGCACGGTGTTTCGTTGTCCATTATCTCACATAGAGGTACCTAGTTTACCTCTCATTTCTGGAAAGCATTCTAAAAGGGTCTTGGTACCCAAGTTTATCTCAGTACAACCTTTCATCCTCAGATAAATGGTCAAGCAGAAAGGACCATTCAGACTTTAGAAGATATGCTAAGGGCGTGTGCAATTGATTTCAAGGTAAGTTGGGATGACCACTTTTCTTTGATTGAATTTGCATACAACAACAGCTATCATTCCAGTATTAAGATGGCTCCATTCGAAGCTCTCAATGGTAGGAGATTTAGATCTCTAATTAGTTGGTTCAAAGTTAGTGAGGCCTCAGTCATAGGTCCTGACTTGGTAGTTGATGCCTTAGAAAAAGTCCAATTGATCAGATAAAGACTCCCGGCTGCTCAGAGCTGATAGAAGTCTTATGCAGATGTTCATAGAAAAGATCTCGAGTTCGAGATTGGTGACTATGTCTATCTAAAGATCTCTCCCATGAAGGGAGTGAAGTAGTTCGGCAAGAAAGGAAAACTTAGTCCTCGATATATCGGTCCCTTCAAGGTTCTCAGTTGATTCGGCAAGGTAGATTATGAGCTCGAATTGCCTTCAGATCTAGCCTCAGTTCATCCAGTCTTTCATATCTCTTTGCTCAAGAAGTGCATAGGTTACCCATCATTTGTAGTCCCTATTCAAGGCATTGATGTTCAGAACACTCTCTCTTATGAAGAGATTCCAGTTGAAATCTTAAACAATCAGACTCGAAGATTGAGGAACAAATAAGTCCCTCTAGTTAAGGTTCTTTGGCGAAATCAGTCCATCGAGGAAAATACTTGGGAAGCAGAGGTAGACATGCGTACCAAGTATCCTCACCTCTTCTTCGTCAACTCAGATCAAGCTCAAGGTGATAGTTCTCTTTAAGCTTACTTAGCTTCATGTTCAGTGTTCATCACAAACTTAGTATGCAGCTTTATGCTTATGTTCCCATTAGAAACTTGGTATCAAGTACTATTACATATTCAGTCATGCACGCATGTATCAGTTCAGTTATGTAATTATGCATTAGACATGCATTCTCATTATGAGAAACTTAGTTCTTTAGAACACTCAGTCATGCATTCATGAATCAGTTACATATGCATCAGATATGTATGTTTAGTATTATATGTTCAGCTTGTCAGTCATGTCAGTCTTGATATTATGTTCTGGTTATTTATGTTCAGTATGTACGTCAGTTATCTTTTCTCCCCTCTCAGCCAGTCTCATTTGAGGATGAATATTCTTAAGGGATAGATATTATAATACCCCATACTTTTTTTAGCTAATTTTATCTCAAGAATGTCTAGTATTATCTTCTAAATTGAATGATGTTTATTCCATGAGGAATTTTCAAGATTTTCACCTTTTTTCATATGGGAAATTTAATAAACTTTCCATCGATATAAGATTCGCCCAAATCCTATAACCGGGTCAGAAATTACGACTATTTTAAGTTTCTGTCATAAAAAAATGCTATATTAGTCAGTGGCGCACCGCGCCACAAGAGGAAATGGCATTTGACAAATTCCAGTAAGGGTCCACGATTATGGCGCGTCGTGCCAGGGCCCAAATTTAGAATTGTCCTTTTCCAGTGTCTTAGCGCAATTTCCTCCAAGTCGTGCCAAAGTTCCAGGTCGCAAAAGAAGGGGCAACGCGATGGCTCTACATCACACCATCCCTTAGTTTCCCAATTGTGAAATTCCAGTGACATGGCGTGATAGCGCCGCGTCGCTCCAGGGGTTCAGTTTGAGAAAATTTTACTTAAATTAAATGATGCGTCCGGGGTTAAAAGGGTCAACTTTTCACCCCTATTTAAGCCCTTTAACACTTGATTCAGCCACTTTTCACCCAAAAATACACTCTCTTCTCTCAAAACCTCTCAAGAACAAGCTAGGGCTTTCATAAAATAGCCAATTCCAAGAAAGTTTCACCGTCAATCTTCACAAAATCACGAACTAAGGTATGGATAGTGTTCATTCGTGGACTCCTTTCATCCATGAATCCCAAGAATCCCTTTTCTAAATTCAAATTTATGGATTTTCTTATGAACTTAATGATTGGGCTACTCTTGTTCATGTGGATAATGAGAAATTAAATTCTACTCCATGTTGGGTGATAAATTCTTTGTGGGTTAAATTATTATAGATATAGATTCATGCAAACCTATGACTAAACCCTTGAATGATGAAATTAGAATTGAACCATGATGTTTAATTAATGTAGAATGATGTTTACTTGTACCATGCTTACAATATGTTTGATTAAATGTCTAGATAAAGAAAAAGTGCCTAACTAGCATGATATCATGAAATCTCCATGTGTGTACAAGTTATTCCTATCACATGTTTTGATGAAATGCTTCTATAAATGTATTATGGATTATGATGTTAATTATATGTTCAAGTTAGTTAGGCTTGGTCAGTTTCCTTCCATCGAGACCTGGGGGTACTCGTACCTAAAACATTAGCTGTGTGCCTAGAGTCATGTCATGTTTTCACGATACTCTCAGTCAAGCTATGAATCCTTAGACTTCAGATAGTCTTATGACTTAGGATATCCATGATCTCATAAACTCAGTCAGTTGTCAGATATCAGTAGTATTTCGTCAGTCAACAAAATTTAGTAACTCAGCCCATGTTCAGTTCAGTAAATCATGTTTAGAGTCTATTTAGATGGGAGTAGGAATTAGCACCGAGTGAACCCAAGGATGGGAACACACACTATCAGATGAGGGTGTGATTCTTAGAAGTAATATTTATATTCCAGAACTATGTAGCTAGCATAGGTTGAGACATCAAAACTGTTCGATGAGGGTTCATGAGGTGGATAAGTACTGTCAGATAAAGGTCCTACCGTTCTCTTTTGGGGACACTATCAGATGAGGGTCACCCACAGCTTGTCCTTACCAGTAGCATGGTATTGACACCCTTCCAATTGGGGTTACAGATTGGTCCCCAACTCAGCCATAATGGCATATTAGGGGCATGTCGATTAGATAACTACTTTCCATAATTTCAAGTTACAGAATCAGGACTGTCAGACACAGTCAATCAGTCTCAGTAATAGAACTCAGATAGTTCTTCAGATTTTAGGACTATCAGATACAATCAACTCAGACACAGTATGGAACTCAGATAGTTTTATCAGATTCAAGACTGTCAGATATAGTCACTCATGTTATCATTTATATTAAGATTCAGTAATCATGTTATCACAGTATTAGTGCGAGTTGTTATGTCTCATGCATGTATTCTCACGCTCATGATAGTTAGTCAGTTATTATTATTGTTCATGCATATGAACTCGATGCATTCAGCCTACCTCACATGCATACCAGTACATTTAAATTACTGATGCATTTGCGCTATGGTGTCTTATACCATAGATTTAGAGACACGAGCTCCAGAGCAACAGTAGATTCCAGATATCCATAGACAGAGTTAGAAGTGAGTCCTCATCATTTGAGGATATGATTATTTCCCTATTACCTCATTAATCAGTTTATTAGTGCAACTCCTTACTCAGACAGTTTAGCCAATTAGAGGCTTTCTAGACTATCATATTTTAGACTTCAGTATGTTCAATTTTTTTTGGGTATTCTATTACCCTACACAGATATTATATCATTCAGATCATGTTCAGTATTGAACCTTATGGCCTTTCAGTTCATGTTTCCGCTTTATAAAGTATTTTATGCAATATACAGGTACAGATATCAGTCATGGGTTAGCTTGTGGTCCTTCGGGGTCATGAGAACCGTGTAGTGTTCTGGGTACCATATTTGAAGTGTTACAGTAGGTGTGAGAGACTAGCTTTAGATGGTTTCACGAGGAGTAAAGGCAGATCAAATAAATACTGGAGAGAGATGATTAGACATGACATAGAGCTGCTACCGCTTACTGAGGACATGACTCTAGATAGGAAGGTGTGGAGGTCGCGGATAAGGGTAGAAGGCTAGTGTGGGTTGTGACTAGTAGTTAGGTAGCTCTTCTGTAGCCGGTTTAGTAACCCTAGGACTGTTCTTTGGTAGGAGCCGCTAGTGTATTCTACTACTAGGTGGGTGTCCTGGTCTTATTTCTTATTTCCTATTTCTTACTTTTGTAGTGAGTTTATTTGCATGTCGCTCTCATTTTTATTATTATTGTTTCTTATTTCTTAGTTTTTGGTTATGTCACCCATCCTGTTTTATGTATTACTATGACCTTGTTAACTATTCTTTATCTAGAACCGAGGGTCTATCGAAAACTGCCTCTCTACTTCTCTGGAGGTAGCGGTATAGACTGTGTACATTCTACCCTCCCCAGACCCCACTTGGTGGGAATACACTGTATTTGTTGTTGTTGTTGTTGTTTTATATGTACACTAGATATTCTAGGTAGCACAATCTCAATATTATTTTTTAATTTTAATTTATATGATATAAATAAAATTTAGATAATTAATCATATTTTTAATATATTTTAAATATTTTAAGCTATTAGTATTGTAATTTATAATACTTTTTTGACATTGTAATTTACTATATATTCAAGTGTAGAAAAGGTGAAGTCACATATTTCAATTTCAACTCACAATTTACAGTTTTATTTGAGTATTTCTTATTCAGCATACAGTTTTAGTATTAAAAATAAATCAAGATATAGTAAAAGTAAATTTATAATGGGATGGTAAATTTTTATATGAAGCTAATTCTGTAATATATATGAAGGATTCGATAATGCAATGAACACTGCTTTATGTGCAGCAAAAATTCAGTATCGACATGACGTATATTTAAACACATATCTTTTCCCTCATTGTCCCAAACTGTTTGAAATCGATGATTATCTTGTAATTTTAACAATGGATTCATATCTACATTAAAAAAAATCAGTTTGTTATGATCAAAAATAAATTAATAAAAATTATTTAAAGAATGTAATATTTAACCTTAAGAACTCGGTGCAATATTTTTATACTTTAAAATAAAAAATAACATAAAAAATATATATTAACATACCTTACTATTGATGCCTTAACTTGTATTTTGATAGAATATTTCTATTTTTTTTATTTTTTTATTTAGAATGTTTCTGTTCTATATAGAATATATAAGCCTTCCGTGCGAAACACCTCATTTATATATAGGCTTGTAATTTAACTTGTGATTTTGTTTCTACACTTTGAAATATATATATAGGCACAAGTCACATGCAATACTGCTCACATGCTTCTGTGCATACACCTCATTTACATGCAGCTCTCTGCATCAAGTTGATGGGACAGAATTTCACGTAAGTCGCTGTTGGCTGGGCAACTTGTAAGTCATTGGGCCACAGCTTTTTGTCGCTTTTGATTTTTTTCAGAATCGAGTGTCTTTTTTGAAATTTTTGATTAAAAAAAGAGCCCTTTTGATCTGAACTCAATTTTAAGTGAGTAACATAATTACCTCAAAATATGTGTGGATCCACACGAGGATTATAGTATCACTAGTAAAATTATTCGCACGATTGCTAGAGACTAAAGATATTAATAATTTTATTAAATATAATATAGATAAAAAAAAAAGGTATTTGCAATATGTACATATATACATACATATAGATAGATATATATATATATATATATATATATATATATATATATATATATATATATATATGTGTGTGTGTGTGTATATATACACATATGTATATACTACTACTACTATTATAACTACGGTGGATCCAAAATTTTAGGATTGTGGGTATTCGGGAGGTTTGAACACATATATTCATGTCCAAAACTTTAAGGTTTCGCCTAAAAATCAAAGCATTCACCTATCTTTTTGATTTTCTAGTTGCTTTTCTAAATCTCATATCTACTTTTATATATTTCTTATATAATTATATTTTAACAGGTGTCGAAGCACCACAAGATTCAACATAGATCCGTCCATCTATATATATATATTGGTTTCATATTGAAAAATGTCTAATAAGTAGTTAGAAAGACTTCCAACAAAGTCATAAGTTATTACTTCAAACCAACAAAAATTATAAACTTGCTATAATAAAAAAATTATATAAAATCTAATATTAGAAGAAATAGTATTGAGAACGTATAGAAAGATAAATAATGTAGCATAATTTAAAAGCAAAAAGTACGAAATCAATGCACAATCATTTTAGATATTGTCGGCATCCACTTCCACAAGCCGATCATCATTCAATACTCTCCAAACTCCAAGCATGAATATCATTAGTATCAAAATCATAACAACTTAAAAGACTAATCTGATCATTTTTAGAAAGACTTGCTATCTTTTAATTAAGAAAAATAAAAATAAAACTTTAGTATGTCTCTATAGGACTATAATATGGAATATATTTTTTGATTTGTAACTCTTGTTTATCCACTCCTACCAAAATACGTATATATCATAAAATTTAAAATAAAAAAAATTAAAGTATCAATAATTTGTTCATAACTATTTAAATTAACTAAAATTACATTATATCATCTATAATATATTAAAAGTGTGAAGACTCTTAGAAAAGTGATTCAAACTTTTTACTCTTCATTAAAACAATCCGCAATTGACAAAATTATCTTTTTATATTTTTAAATTATTAATTAATTATTTTCTTAATTAAAAAATGATATTAGTATAAGGTTCCTACAAGGAAAAGAAATTCTATGGTAACGCACATTTATTTTCCTAAAATAGTAAGAAAAAAGGAAAAATATGATAGTTTTTTTCTTCAAAAAAATAAAATAAATCAACTACAAAATTCTTTGTATAGTAATAACATTCAGAATCAAATATAATAGTATTTCTATGTGTCAATATTAAGGACACAAAAATCAAACTATCGATTATGTCCAAAATTTCTTGTATTATTAAAGTACTATGGTAATATTTAGGAACAAATCAATTTCTTGTATAACTAAAATACTATATAATAATGGGATAATATCCATGAAAATACCTGAACTTTAACCAAATTTTTAGTGGAGCATATTGAACTTTGTGGGGGTCCTATTACCCCGCTATACTCCCCGGACTTTTTTAAAGTGGAATTAATTCCCCCTCCCCCCCAAAACGTATCTAGTTTTTTAGGTGGAAAGTGTGGTACACACGCTTTGTCTTCTCCATTTTATCACTTTTCAAAAATTTTTTCACCATTACAACCATATTAAAGATTCCACAACTCAAATTCATCCTACAAATTAAATTCCAAATAATTTCATTGAGTCAATTTCAAATTCCAAGTCCATTCTTATCACACAAGTTTCCAAATTCAATTTCTAGTTTCAAACTTTGAATTCCATTGAGTTTAATCAAAAATTTTCTTACACATTAATTTTTTTGCACATTGAATTTATATGAATTCACTTGAATTCCAGTTTATGTATAAAAAAACATACATTGAATTTTCAATAATTGAATGGAGTCTTCCATTGATTTTCTTCATTCGGGTCCGCAAAAGTTTTCAAATTCCATTTTCAAATTACACCAACTCAATTGAATCTTTCATTGAGTTTCAAATTCCAAGTCCATTCCAACTCGAATTGCTTGAAAACTTTCTTCGACAAACTTTCTTAAACTCAAAATCCCAAACTTTCTTCCATTGAGTTTCCAGTTTTGATGACGAAATCTTCAAGAATGAAAACTGAAATGGAATGAAATAGACTACAACAAAGAGGAAGAAGAAACTGAAACTCAAGAAGAAAGAAGAAAGAAGAAAGGAGAAAGGAGAAAAAGAATGAAAAACTTTAAATAAATAAAAATATAAAACTTTAAATAATTATAAAATTAAGGGGTTGTTTGGCAAAAAAAAAGAGTTTAAAACGTTTTTAGCACTGTTCACGTGTTCAATGCGTGTGACTAACACGCAATGTGCCAAGTGACAGATATATGTCATTAAAATACGAAAGAAAAAAGTCTGGGGGGTGGGGGTGGGTAATAGGACCCCCGCAAAGTTCAATATGCTCCACTGGAAATCCGGTCAAATTTCAAGTATTTTCGTGGGTATTATCCCCATAGTAATTTAGGATCAAATAACAGATTCAAATTCTATATAAGATAAAACTATTTTGAGTATATACGGTGTATACATGTTATTCAGAAGAAATAAAACTCCTTGTTTTTTCTTAGTGTTTCTTCCTCTTCTTCATATTTTATTACTTCTTTCTTAACTTCTATAGTTTTCTCATAGAGAATTTCAAATTATTATTATTTGTTTTTTTGTTTGTTATATATCCAATAGTTTCATTATTTTTAAGGTAGGATTCGTGATTCTTATTTATACATGCAGGTGCATTAAATGTGGTATAGAGGTCACAATTTAAGGTAAAATGTTAAAAAAGAATAAAATTATGAATTAAATTTTTCATAATGTCGCAGCTTTTTCTAATAATGTTATATTTCTGTGATATATTTATTTTCAAAATTATGTGCTTCTTTTTTTATATAGGTGTATCGGATATGAGGGTATAGGGAGGTCATAGACTATGATAAAAGATTAAAAAAAAATAATTTATGAATTATATTTTTTATAATGTCACAACTTTTATTGAGAGTCTAAAAGCATTATGTCAGTCGTAGTTTTAGTCACACTACTTTCATTCTTAATGAAGTTTTTATTTAGTGCTAAAACAGTTTTAGTTTTTCTTTTTTAATCATTTGTTGAAATGCAAAATAAGATAATTCATCACTTGCCCGTGTGCACGTAGAGTCTGATGAAGGATTGCTCCCCAAAAAGGGATAAAAATCAATCAAAATTTTACCTTAGAAAAAAAAATTACAATTGTATTTAATATTTTGGATCGAGTTTTAATGAAATTTTTTTCTAGTTTTCTTCGTCTTCTTCTACCACTTCGATATTTATTCTTATTTTGATTTTAATTCAAGTCATCTTCTTGCATTCATCATCATCGCCGTCTTTGTCTTTCTTTATTTCTTTTTGTTAATAGCGTTAAATATTATATATAAATTATACGTTCTATAGAATAGTGGTTAGATTGATTATATCGTATGGAACAGATATCACACAATTTCAATTTATCAAACACATAAACTTTGATAAGAGATTATGGAAGACTCAGATTAGGATAGAAGGTTTGTTAGATAGTTAAGCTAACATTTTCTCGCTTATTTTTATCACTATCAACATCAATAATCAAATCATTAATAATTATATAATAACAATCATGTTTTTTATATCCAACTATTAATAAAATTAAACTCATTAAATTGAGGTATACACGCGGAGCGCGTACACCTAAACTGGTATATTACCAAAAAAAATTCATTTTTTATACTTCATTTACATTCTTATTAAGTATTATATTATATATAAGTCATAACTATAAAATTACTCCAAAAAATCAAAATTTATTTTGATTTAGCATCATTTCTTAATATAGCGTCTTTCTACCGTAGAATTGAGAAGAACATTAAAGAAATATTCAACTATGTTAGTATCTTTTCGTGTCCCATATTTATGATCAAAATTTAATATATATTAATTAAAAATTGAAACATATACTTCAAATATGTTAGTATCTTTTCGTGTTCCATATTTATGATCAAAACTTAATATATGTTAATTAAAAATTGAAACATATTTCTATCTAAGATTATCAAGATCTCATCATAAACTTTGATCAATTAATATTTTCTTCAATTTCCTTAATTTCACCCTATTATATTTTCAATATTCTAAAATATTATTAAAACATAAATTACTTGTTCAATAACCCAGTCTTTAAAATCTTCTAGCAAAACCCTCTCTCCCCTTCCTTTGAGTTAGATTATTAAACTATCTGATTAGAATTTTAAAAAGAGATAGAAAATATGTATTTAAAATTTTATGAGTAATTCAGTTTTTTTCTTTTTTACAAACTTGAAAATAAAACACCAAAAAGAAAAAGGTATATGTACTTGCCTTAAGAATTGCTTGAGAGAAAGGAGAGCCAACTTTTGTGATCAAACTTGTATATTTCAAAATGAAAGATGTCTTGTGTACAAGTCTCATCTCAAATTTACTTTTGAGGAAAAAAATTAATATCAATTTGACAAACTTAGACCAGTTAATTATTTTACTCAAGTTTTTTAAATTTCATCACATTATACTCCTATATTCTACCTATTACAAAATATCTCAAAAATATCAATTAAGATTTTATGAGTGTAATAAGTTTTTCTTATAAAATTTAAATAAAAAAACGAGAAAAAAATATATTTGCTTACCTTGAAAATTGCTTATGAGAATCACATAAATGTTGAGCATAAATCTATAACAAAAAATAATATTAGATGAACAGAATAATCGAAATTCTTCATGGAAGATTTATACTCCCTCTGTCTCATTTTACCCATCCCAAATTGGGATGTCACAACTATTAAAAATATAATGATTGGTAATGTAACTTTACCATTTTACCCCTGTTAATTGTGTCTTGTTGTTAGTTCCAACATTGATGGATGACTAATACCAAAACATCATATATATTTTTAATGGTGTATTTTTAATGATACTCCTCTTTGCAACATTTTTCAAGAATACTAATAACAAAGAGTAATCAATTACACTAAGGGTATAATGGGGAAAAAATTTGTCTTGTCTTGATAAGTAAAATAGGATAAGTAAAATGGAACATCAAATTAGGAAATTTGGGACGGATAAAATGGGACGGAGAGAGTAATTATGAAAAGTAACCCTTTTTCACCTTTGATTTAGGTCATTAAATTATTCATGCACAATATAGAAAGAAATTTGTTATTAAGATTTTATGAGTGTAATAAGTTTTTCTTATAAAATATAAATAAAAAATATGAGAAAAGAATACATTTGCTTACCTTGAGAATTGCTTGTGAGAATCACAAAATTTCGAAGCACGAATCTGCAACTACGAAAGATAGGTTTTAATTTTCTAACAAAATATAAATAAAATATATTAAATTATTCAATCACAATGTAAAAATAATTTTTTATTAAGATTTTATGAATGTGATAAGTTTTCTTACAAAATATAAACAAAAAATGTGAGAAAATAATACATTTGCTTACCTTGAGAATTGCTTGTGAGAATCACAAATTTTCGGAGCATAAATCTGCAACTAAGAAATATAGAAAGAAAATTTTATTAAGATTTTATGATTTTAACAAGTTTTTCTTATAAAATATAAACAAAAAACATTAGAAAAGAATATATTTGGTTACTATTGATTTGCATTTAAATTAGAAAGGCATAACATTGAAACTCAAAACTAATAATCATGTAACATATGGGTAGAATTGAAGAGAAGTTAATGAAACTTACTTGATAAGAGTAGTAAACCCTCTTGTCGAAAATTAAAAAGAAAAAATTGTGAAATTAAAATTTAAGACAAAAGTGACAAAGCAAATTAAAAGAAAAAGAGAATAGGAACCAATATTTGTAAGAAGGAAAAGGCATCTGTGATTTTTATTTATAAGCAAAGAATAGAAGAAAAGACTCATGCATTAATATTTTTAATTATGATATTTAATTCATTTTTATGATGAAAAACTGAAACTGAAGAAAATAAAGAGACTCTAGGAATTGATAAAGTTTCAAAATCAATTCTCAATAGTGTACATAACAACTAATATAGTAACTCATACAAAATGAATAAATACAGTTGTGGCATCATGTAATGAAATCCAATAAATACTTTATGAGATAATATGATTTATGAGTTTTTTACATAGAATTTAAATGAGAAATAAAAAGGAAAAAGTCCAAAAAAATGAGAAAAAACATAAATATGATTCTAGGCATAGAAGAGCGCCATGTCACCGTTCCTATATTTCTCCTTTATTATTATATATTGATTGATTGATTGGAATACTTGGAAACGACTAGTACACAAGTCGAAAGTGTCCAGGCATGGAGACTGACCATTTTTTTTATAATTTATTTTGGCTATTTTTTTGTTTAAAAAAATGGCTATATTTTTGTATAAATTAATTACTTTATTGTACATATTTGAAAATATCCCTAATAATTACATTATATTTAGCTATTTAAATAAGCCTAAATACGGAAAAATCATTTAGCATAAAAAAGAGATTTAATGTGTCATGACTTGTAATAAAAAACTTAGTTTAGTAAATAGTAAAAATATGTCTTGTAATAAAGAGTTGATTTTAGAAGCTTGGACAAACGGGGCCGAGTTTCTAAAATCATCTTTTTTTCTTTTTAAAAAAACACTTTTGATGAGAAGTAGTTCGTGTTTAGTCAATAAATTCAGAAAGCACTTTTGAGCAGCAATTGATGTTTAAGTGTATTTTTTTCAAATAAGTGTTTTTATAAAGAAACGACTTTTTTCAGCTTGCACAAATAACTTTTGCTTTTCCCTAAAAGCACTTATTTTCAAGTTACATAAATCGCAATCCTTTTGGAGCTAATTACTCCCTATCATAACTATTTTTAAAATTACCAAAAATTTTCGGTTTAATCCACACAGATACATCACATTCCACAAGGATACGTCACATTCTTTCGAATATATTATTTAATTTTACATGAATACATCAGATTCTTTAGAGATGTATCTGAGATTTTAAGTAAAATTATGGATTTATGTGATCATATATATATATATATACACATATTTATACTAGATAATGAAGCGGCAGTTTACGAGCCCAATATTACAATTTTAAATATTTATATATGTATTTAATAAGTGTTTTTAAAAGAACTTTTTTGGTATTTTTAAATAAACACGATCGAAATGATAGTACAGATCAAATTTTATAATACAATATATTTATCATTTTTATAAAATAAAATAATAATTTACAATTTATTTAAATTGTCCTAAGTAACATTAAAATGTCATAATAATATCACATGATCAATGCATATTTTAACAGCAGGTCAAACAGATTCTGTTGAATTAAACAATCAATTTTTAATAGTTTTTTATGACTTCATTTGAAAATTGTACAAGACAATAATTCAAAATTATAAGTATCAATATATTAATAATTTTTATAGAATCATACAAAGCAATAAAGGATACTAATCTATTAAAAAAATTCATCTTGAATATATTTAAATGCATTTTATAGGTGTTTAACAAAAGAAAATAACGACATACTTGATGAACATTATGATGAATCATATTATTACAAAGTTAGAAAGGATTAAAAAAAAATTATGACTTCAAAATTGCACAAATTTTTCTAAAATGTAAGAAAAAAAAATGTCGTCTATCCATTTCACTTTGTTTTACATTTGTTGATTTGACACTCCCATTAAAAGTTATTTAATAGAAGTTTGTTTATTTATCTCGATGATTATATTTTAAAAGTATATGATTGACAATTATTGGGCCTGTGAGGACGACCAAACCCCCCAAGGTCATCATTTATAGTAAATAGTTATGTAGTTACTTAATGATAACAATAATATTGAACGAAAATAATAAATGTCACTTGAATAGCTAAATAATAAATAAAAAGAGAATTTTATTTTTAGTATAAAAGTCAAGCAAAATGAAAAAGAGAGAAAAAAGGATACTCCCTCAATTCCTTTTTACTTGTTTTTTTTTTACTGGAAAAATAACTTAACATAGTACTACTTTTGTTAGATTTGTGTGTTATCCGTGCCCCTTTCTCAAACCTCCCCCCTCCCCTCTTTTAATTTTTGATTTTTCTTATAGTTAAAATAGGAAATGATTAGTAATAATTAATGTTATATTTTTTAATTTTTTGAGTATAGTGTAATTTTTTAAAGAATTTTTCTTTTCACTTTATTGCCATTCATAATACGGTATTTTTAATGTGTACAATTCTTTTGAAGTCACTCACCTTTTGAAAGTAAAATATATTTTTACTTAGTTATTCTTAATTAATATTCTCTCCATCTCAAGATAGTTGACACGTACTCCTTTAATTTTAAAATAATTGACATGTATATAATTTGCAAAATTTTAAGAAAAATTTAATAAAAGGCATAAATTGACTAATATAATCCTATTATTTTTTTAATATTGATTATATGAATCTTGTTCAATTAATTTGAGAATTAATTACTAAGGTATGATTGGAAAAAGTAATTTCTTGATCATTTAAACATGTTAACTATTTTGAAATAAATTTTTTTGGCAAGCATACCAAAAAAATTAAATTTGGCTATTAATACTTTATGTAATTACCTAATAATAATAATAATAATAATAATATAGAAAAAAGTTTTAAATCTTTTGTGATTTACTAAAATAAATAGGAAAGTAAATTAATTAATTTTTAATATAAGACATAAGTTAAAAAGAACAGGTAATCTAATAAGGAACAAGAAGAGATTTATAAAAAAAATAACTACTATGTATAATTAAATTATAAAAATATATAAATAAAAATATTATAAAATAATAATGAGGACAAATGTAACAATATGTATGAAAAAAAAAACATGTGTGACTATCTAGTTGCATTAAAATATTTTTAGGGACTACAAAAAAGTGAGATTCTTATAATATAGAGTTTCTATCGAGTTATAGATGCACAAAATATCTAAAATATCATTATGTTAGCTGTGAAATTACAATAATGTCCTTAGTCGTCATGGAACTCACCTTTCTATATAATATAAAATAATACACAAACACACATATATAAAGGAAGGTTATAGAAAAGGTGATGTGACACCTCTCTATGACATTCATTAATATTTATTATTGAGAAAAGACATTTTTTTCCTCCTGAACTTGTCCTCCAAACTCACTTTAGCACTTAAACTTAACTTCTGTTTATTTACCCTCCTTAACATCTTTAAAGTGTATTATTTTTACCCCTCAAAACTGAATATCACTCTCACAATAGAGAGTGTGTTACACTTGCCTACACATCAATGCCACGTCAATGCCATGCCGGAGCCACGTCATTGCCACGTAAGAAGTTTAATTTTTCTAAAAAAAAATTAATCCCCCACACATTATTTTTATATATTTTTTAAAAAATAAAAAATATATATTTACTATTTTATATATATATATATATATATATTAAATTAAAAAGCACCCCCACCCCCATTTTCTTTCTTCTTCACAACCCCCTACCCAGCCCGCCCCATACCCTGCAACACAGCCCTCTTCCCCTCTTTCTATCTTTTTCAAACCACCCTACCTCTCCCCCCTCCTTCATTTTCTATCTTCTTCAAACTTAAACATATTACAAATAGCCATTAAGCAAACCCAACAAAATCAATTCAAAACATAATTAAAAGTCCCTTTTGATTCTAACACAAACCCAACAAAACAAATAGCTCAAAATATACCGTACAACAAAAACATGGAAAACAAAATCAAGATTGAATTTTTAAAACATAATTACAAGCCCTTTATGATTCCTTCATCAAACCACAAATTCAAAAAACAACAATACAATAGCATCACCATATTCCAATTCAAAATTCTTCATTTCGAAATATTCCAACAAAACTCATCGAAATGATTAAAACAAACCCAAAAATATATATCCGCACCATTAACACCACCACCACCATTAACTTTTCTCCAATTTCAATTTTATTACAAATTTTCAAATTCATGAAGATAACTTTTAATTTTAGAAATTCAATTTCATTCTTTTCTAATGATCTTAAGTCAAGGGGTTTAGGTGGGGTGAAGGATTGAGAAGAAATTGAGGATTTGGAGGGGGGGGGGGGGGGGGGGGGGGGGGGGGTTGGTGGTGGAGAAATGGGTAGTTAAAAGAGAGGGGGGGCTGGAGGTGGCGGGTTTGGAGAGTAAAAATTATGGTGGGGTGGAGGTAGAAGAAGATGATGGGAAATGGAGGTGGAGGGCTAAAAAGAAGATGAAGAAATGGGGGTGGGGGGTATGAAGAAGGTGGTTTTATATATATATATATATATTAAAAAGTGGGGTCATATCAGTTTTTAAATTAAAAAATGCATTTTTTTTCTTTTCTTTTTTTAAATTTCACGTCAGCTTTAGGGGTGAAAATAATATACTTTAAAGATGTTAAGGGGGGTAAATAAACAGAAGTTAAGTTTAAGTACTAAAGTGAATTTGAAGAACAAGTTCAGGGAGGAAAAAATGTCTTTTTTCTTTATTATTTTTTCTCTTTTTTTGGCCATTTTTTTTCTCATTTATGTGTTATGCTAAAAAAACTTCAAGAATCACTCCTTTAATTCTTTAAATTGTGATAAATATATGAGGCAAAAAAATTAAGAAAAAAAATCCTTAATTCTCTTACTTATGATGCAAAACTAAAAAGTGTCTTATTTAATTCTCCAAAATTCTAACCTATATATTTACATATTCTCTTTTTCCTGATTTTTTAAATCCATTTCTGTTGTTCAATTTAATTGATACAATGAAGAGGAAGACGAAATAAACTACATTTTTTCTTCAATCATCACATAATAATAGCAGTTAAATGAGCAAACTGTGTCTCTCTATTGCATTTTATCTTCTTCTTTTGTTTAAAATATAAATCATTTTATCTTTTTCTCTCCTTTATTTGCTTTAATATTTCATGTTCATAACTCATATTTAATGACCTAATTAATTTTTATTCTTAGTAATATTCATAACTCACATGTTTTCATATTCATAAACCCGAAATATTTAATTTTATAATTTTAGATATCTTATTAGATTCCTCTATTTATATCTATATAAACTCACTTTGTTTTATTTCATGACACCCCTACTTAATGTTATCATTTTCATTTCGTATTTGAAATTAAAATAGTAGTGTCCTTATATTATTACCTTTTTTTTTCTTTTTTTATATGTTTTAGTTTGACTAGGTAAAGAAGGATCTTGAATGTTGGTTAGTTTGTTAGAGAGAATGTCGACAAAAGCTTGGGATATTGTGACGGGATTTTGTATTATACGATTAAGGTTAAGACTCCTAAGAAGGTAGTTTTGTTGTATTTTTTTTCCCTTTACTTCTTTGAGTATTCTCTTTATGAGGTCCTTTCATTTCTAGTTTAATTAATACAATGAAAAGGAAGACGAAATGAACCACATTATTTTTCCAATTGTCACGTAGCTATAATAGTGAAATGAGCAAACTGTGTCTCTTTTGCATTTCATCTTCTTTTTTATTTTTGTCCTTTTAAAATTTAAAATATAAATCATTTTATCTTTTTTCTCTCCTTTATTTGCTTTAATATTTCATGTCCATAATTCATATTTAATTACCTAATTAATTTCTACTCTTAATAATTTTCATATCTCACATGCTTTTCATATTCATAACACCCAAATATTTAATTTTAAAATATCTTATTATATTCCTCTTATGTTATCTATATAAACTCTATTTTTTTTTTGTGTCATGACACCCCTACCCAAAGTTATCATTTTCATTTCATATTTAAAAATGAAATAGTAGCATCCTTATATTATCACTTCATATTTTTATGTTTTAGTTTGATTAGGTAAAGAAGGATCTTGAATGTTGATTAGTTTGTCGGAGAAAATGTCGACAAAAGTTTAGAAAATTATGACGCGATTCTGTATTTCTTTTGACATTTATTTTCATATGATTAAGGTTAAGACTCCTAAGAGCCCGTTTGGATAGGATTAGAAAAAATAACTTTTTAGCTTAAGCGATTAAAAGCTTAAAATAAGTTTTTATAAACTAAGCAGATAAGTGTTTGGATAGAAGTGTTGAAATTGAAAAAAAATTGTTGATGTGTTTAGTAAACAAGTGATGTTAAGCTCTTTTTTGTTGTTAAAATGACTTAAATGTCCTTAAAGTTGTTAACACCATAAATAAGGTGAATTATTTATAATTTTTAATTCTAAAATAAAATTTTTGAACAAATTTCCGATGTAATGATGGATTCAATGAAAATAAAGAAGAAAGATGAAGGACAAATTGGAGGGAAGAGATGAAGCGAAGCGGCAAAGAGAAAAAGAAAAAAATATATATATTTAAGGGCTACAAGTTTAGGATATTGTTGGAATTGAAGGAAAGTATAAGGGATAAAAAAGTAAATGTTTTGGTCAAACCTAAAAGAATTTTAATCTAAAAAGTAAAAAGCTGGGGTACCCAGCTTCTCGCTTTTTGATTCTTTTAATCAGTTTTTAGCCTTTTTTAAGCACTTTTTAATTTTACCAAATACCTTAAAAAGCTAAAAAAAATAAAATTAAAAGCTGATTTGACTAGATTTTAATCCTATCCAAATGGGCTCTAAGAAGGATGATTTTGTTGTATTCTTTTCCCTCTTTACTTCTTTGTGTATTCTCTTTATGAAATCCTTATAATTTGATTGTTTGTAACTTTCTAATTATCTCAATCCTGAATTTTTGTTTGAGATCAAATTTATCATATATGAAAAGGAAAGTAAGACAAACAAACTGAAATGAAGGGAGAATTACATTTTAGAGAAAAAAATCTATGTAATGCAAGTCGAACACTACAAGGACTTGATATTATTGATTTTTTTTCTTTTTATGTATTTTGACCATTTTATTCTCTCAGTGGTTGCTATGTGATATTTCTGGGGTGTGGGGATGATTGGCATGATTTTCAATGCGATTCAGAACGATTTGTGCAAGTTTGTGATTTTTAGAGGTCAAAAGGGCATTATAGTTGAATTTAATCAATATTTGTTGTCATGTGTATCGAATGACAAAATGGACTGCGCCAGTAGATTCAGAACGCCACTTTTGGATTGGTAGCATGGTTGGTTCGATTTTATGGCTTTTAAATCTCATTTTGATTCTTGGTTTAAAAAATTGTGAAGTTGAATCTCGCGGGTCAATTTTGTGAAAACGACCTCTTTTCGAAAATCTGATGTTGCCATTAGGTCCGGAACATCCAATTAAGCCTAATAGTATATTTCATTTTCCTTCATGACATTTCGAATGAATTTCAAGGATTTAATCCGCAACTTTACAATCTTAGCAAAGTTGCTGATACAACAAAAATCTAGTGCAGTGGCTTTAATGGCCATGGGACCGCTAAAGCTTTAGCCTCTTTAGTGGCCCAAGCGCTGCGTAAGAGGAGGCCCAACTAGCAATTCACTACCGCTAAATCGGACCTTGATCGGGTTAAGATATTTTTGGTATAGTATAAAAAATTCCTTTTCTCATTTTTTTCCATTTTTGAGATTTTAAGCTTCGGGTTAAGATATTTTTGGATGAGATCTTTTATTTTCGAGCTTGGGTAAGCTCTAAATCACCATTTTAATTATTTTGCTTCGATTATTGTCGTTTGAAACTTGTTAAATCGTGATTTCAAAAGTTGAAATCGGAGATTTTGGCTCGGAAGACCTAAAATATTTTTTCTTCTATTTAAGCCCCATTTTTACTTGGATTTTCTCCAATGACTTTATTTAATCATGGGTAAAGTATTTATAAATACAAAATTTGATTTTACCCTTTCTTTTCAAAAATTTATTTCGGGGATCCGTTTTGATCCCGACTCAAAAATAGGCAATATGAGTATCTTTGACTTTCTTTTAATGCGTAGATTCTATATTTTTATGTTTTAGTTATTTTCAAAGCTATTCGAGAGGGAAAAACTCCGCATGAAAGGTTTTAGGCTTGTTTCATCGTCACAGGGTAGGTTATAGCTTAACATTCTTCAGACTAGGTAGTTAATATTTATATAAAATCATGCTATGGATATGAGTAATAATCATGAAAATAATATTATAATTGTTGTGTGCCAGTGTGAAGGCTTATATTATTGTTGGTGGTGATTTGAGATGACATTTATGGCATGTAACCCGTGTAGGGGCCTTATATGATATTATTGGTTTTGTGTATGCATTTAGTTGGTCTCTTCACGATAGAAATATCTAAGTTGGGGTTAATGTGATATTATTAATGTCTTACTTGAATTTATCACTCTGATGGTGTTTTATCCTTTTCGGATTTCATTTGGCGAGAAAATGGTTTTGACCTCTTTAAAACTTTTCAAAAGATTCAAGAAAATTTTGAAATAATTTTAAGAAAATTCACAGAGTCGCCACGTGATTTTTATAGAAGAATCAAGAAAACTTGAAAGAGTTTCAAAGGTTCAAAAACAGAAATAAACCTTTAAAACTAGAAAAATTGGGTAAAGGTTCAATTGACGCCCTAAGAAGGTTATTAAGGCACTTAGGAGAGTCCGTTTAAAATGGTGTACCAAATATTTTTTTGACTAATTTAAAAATGACTAACTTTAAAAAATGCTAAAATCATTTATTTACGTATTTAAAGTTTAGACGAGAAAATATTCTACTCGAATTAAACTAAATTGCAAATTTCTTTGGAATTTTAAGAGGAAAACAATTTTTTTGTTTTTATGAAAAAAGAAGAAAATTGATAATTATTTTTTCTTATTATAATCATTATTATGGAAAAGTCAATTTTGTTATAGAAAATACCGTTGGCAAAAAAGGTTAAGAGAGTATTAAATTAAAAGTATCTTATTAATTATGGAAAGTTAAAATTTACGAGAAAATTTAATTTCATGAGTTTGAAGAAAGTTACTTTAATCCAAATAGACTATTAGTTATATGAACTTAACGAATATCATTTTGAAACAAAATACTTAATCTTTAAATACTTGTTTAAAGAGAAAATTGAAGGAACCAATTTAATACGTTTTAGACAATATAAATTAGTTGAAAAAATTATGAACCAAATAAAAGAAAGGTAAGATAAAATAAAATGACAACACTTTAGAAAATTTATCTAGATTAATTGATTAAAATGTTAGTACAAATAAACAAGGATAAATTATAAGCTACAATGAATAATACAAGAATTGAAGTTGGACATTTAATTGACCCATTAATCAAGTTGCCCAGCTTTTGGGCTTGGAATTATGGACTTCAGTCCATTTTCTGAAGTGTATACCAGCCGTATATCACAACTCTTTCCTTTAAATTTTTCTGTATATACGCTGTATATCAGTGTAAAAAACCCTGTGTACTCGCTCCCAGCTTCATCATGCACCATATCTAGACGTATATCAACCGTCTTTGACCTGTAAATCCTGTAAATACAGCATATACGAATGTATACCAGAAGCTGTCCATGATATATTAATCCATTTTTCTTCATGTATTAGTCCATTTTGGACTTGGAGGAGGTTTGGACTTGATCCCGAAGAAATGCAGGATATGGAGTTCAATTGGACTCCAACGAGGGTGTTCATGCGTAAAAGAAATGAACAAAATTAGTGCCAACTCATACGATAATAGACAAGAAAATAATTTCACTTCACACAAAATTTAGTTAGTGGTAATCCATTTCTATTTCAAGCCACACAAGATTATTAAAGAGCCATGTTAGGAGGAAAATCGCATAATGCATTGTAACTTGACCATCAAAATCATCAAGATAAAAAAAAGTGAATGTCATGTTTAAGAGTAGAAAAAAGTTCTGGGAAATCTCAAGTTTAATTGGAACTTATCCATTGCAATGATTGATCTTAGAAATTAAAAAAAAAAAAACTTGAAGTTCACAGGGCAATATCCAAACACAACTAATTAAGCAGACCACTAATTCATGAGGTAATTAACCTTTTGGCAATTAGAATGATTACACATTGTACATGTTGTAGTGATGAAGTAATTGTTGGGTTCAAAATCGAGAGGGTATCATGCAGAAGCTTTTAGTTTGCAAGCCATAAGACGATAAATCAGACGACACATGAAAAATTAAACTAAAAATATATTATTGGATATGGTTTGGCCAAATGGCCTACATATCAAAATAAAATTAAAAATCCTAAAACTTATTGGGAGAAATCTGCCCCTAAATCTTTAAAGACTACATTGTGGATGCTATTGTGTTATGGTATGAGAAGGGAATCTTCTATTTATAGATGTCCAAAACCTTTCCTCCAAGAAAGAGGTTAGCCAAATATGGAAAAGAATTATATTTTTTCTTTCAGGAAAAGTAAAAGTAATCATGGTAACTTTTATTTTCTTTCTAAGAAAAAATAAAACTTAAATATAGTAAGAAAATCAGGGCAAAAACCCTAACAAATCTCCTCCTTTTGGCTTGATTTTCTTCAAAATATTCTTGATTCTCCTTCTTCTTGTGCATGATCTTCGTTCTTCATATATATTCTTCATATATCACTGCTGTTTGATATGCTTTAAAAATTGAGCTTCTTTGGGTTAAAATATATCAGCCCTTTTCGAGTTAAAAGTATTGGGGCCCTTTTGCAGGGTTAAAAATGAGCTTTATTTTTAAATATGTGACAGCAAGATTGTTGAAAATATGATTGACAATTATCTCCGCATGTAGTTTTATTTTGACGAAGTATCTTCATTATTATCAAATTTGGTGCAACTTTGACATTAAACTATCCTCAATTGAACCATCAGATCTTTGAACCATAGGCTCTGATACCATTTGTTAGGTTTGAAATTGAGAGGGCGTCATGCGAAAGCTATTAGTTGTAAACTATCCAAGATGATAAATCAGACGACAAAGAAAACAAGTACTAAAAATATATTATTAAATATGGTTTGGCCAATTGGCCTACATATTAAAACTAATATAAACAAAATAAAAAAAACTAGTGGGAGAAAATCTCCCCCAAAACAAGACTTTTTAAAAGACTACTTTGTGGATGCTATTTTTGTTATGGTATGAGAAGGGGTTCTTCTATTTATAGATGTCCTAAAACCTTTCCTCCAAGAAAGAGGTTAGCCAAATATGAAAAAGAATTATATTTTTTCTTCCAGGAAAAGTAAAAGTAATCATGGTAACTTTTATTTTCCTTCTAAGAAAAAATAAAACTTAAATATAGTAAGCAAATCAGTGCAAAAACCCTAACAGTAATAACCAGAAAGTTGGTCTTGAAAGAATGTTCCAGAAGAAAAACTATCTTTTCTCTTAGGACAGTGGGCAGGTTTTACTGTCTAATTAACCATCTTATCAAACTTAATCAGTGAGTAAATTTATGGAAAAAATAGTTCTCTTTAAAATCCGATCATTTTTACAATACAAGACACTAATCGAAGTACAATTTTCTTAAAAAAATTTACCATTGATTCATTTGCCCTCCGCTTAGTGATTCAAAAGGTATATTAATTATAACCTCCGTCCTTTAGCCACTGGACAATGTACAAATCACAAGTGCAAACTAAAGAGGGGTTGGAATTAATCGAAACGAAATAAAGAGAAACTTTAAAAAATTGATTCTTCAAGCAGTGATATATACTATATCCTTATTTAACACCAAACACATAACCAACCTAACAGTTTAGCATAGAATCAGACTTTTATACATTCCAGGTGACTGAAACTTAAATAACATCAAAGGACAAACCATAAGTTGCACCTCATAAACCTTATTTGGTAAGTAGAGCCAAAGAGACGTGTTAGGTATTGGTCAAACGAAGGCCAAACCAAGAAAGCAAGAGTAGAAGAGAATCCAATCAATCTCCTTTAATACTCACGAGGAGTCCCTGGCAGCGAACTCTCCTAAAGAGGAAGAAAGAGATTTATGAAATTCCTCTTCCTTTCTTAATTCACTCCTGGAAAGGATAAGGAAAAAGAAAGAAAGAGAAAAAATAATTCATCATGGTTTCATCCTCTCTGTATTTGTCCTTTACAGGCCAAGAATATCCTTGAGGAATCCTTAACCCAACAATACAATGCCCATTCCTCGACACACTCAAGATACCCAACTGGTTTCAAACATCAAAATCTATTGTCCAGTTCAGCCACTGTTTATACGCATAAACTATCAAGTCACGGACTAAACACACCAGAAATTCAATCATACTCATAAAACATAAATAAGTTCATCTTAAACCTTTTCACGTGAATAACTTTAACTCTCAGTTGTAGAATTCTCACCAAAAGGAAAAGTGATCAAAACATTCTACGAATTCCTAACACGAATAGATCCCTTAGTAACAATAATTTTTCACCTCCAGCAATGAAGTTTCACATAATAACGACTAAATAACAACAAAGAAGGTATGAAAGGGATGAATTATTCACCTTTTTTGGAGCATCGATTTGAGACAAACGAGCTTTGATGATGGACTTTTGCCATCACCAAAATTTTAATTCAAACCTGTCAAAATTCAATTTTTGTCGAAACTTATTTTCAAAAACCTTTCTTATTGAATTTTGGTTACGTGAGGTTAGAAGTACGCGCTTCCAAAACCTCTAAAAAATTTCTCAAAAATCTCTCTTTTTTCTCTCAACATAAGTGGATATTTATAGAGGATTTTGGGGTGAGATAAAAAGGAAAAACAAGTTTAAAAATTAAATTTTGAATTTATGTGAGGTTTGAGCTAGAATTGTACGAATTGGAACGTTGTTGCTGAGCTATTTTTTATCGTTGTTGTACTGTTGTTGTCGTGGATATTATTGTTGGTTGTTTGGGGATTGGGTTTTCCCATTGTTTTGGGGGTTGTACACTGTTGAAATTGTTGGTGTTGTTACACTATTGGTGGAGCTTTGTTCGTTGTACATTGGAGCTTATATAGCATTGTTATTATTGTTGATAACATTTGTCTTGGGTTAGTTGGAGGAAAGGGAATATAAGAGTATGGGTCGGGTCATTTTGCTTAGTGTTGGGCTGGTTGGGTGTAAAATTGGGCTGGGATGGTTGATTTTGGACTGGGTCGAATGAGGAGTGGCATTGGATCGGGTTAAAATTAAAAGGGAAGTGGGTTTGGGTTGGTGTGGAATGACCCAATTAAAAAAAAAGAAGGCAAAAATTCACATATAGTCTCATTAGAATGTCTATAACTAACTCCTTAGTCTTAGTTTTAATACTTACAATTTATAGTAAAAAATAGTGACAGTTATATGCCTTATATGTATATATATACAAAACAAAGGAAAAGTCCCTAACAACATTTGAGATAAAAAGGAAAATTTAAATATAATAAATCACCTTAATTTTCTCCAACTTTTCATTTATTACTCTTATATAACTGATCTATTATTATGGAGGTATGTGTTAATCACTCCCTCAAAAGTTGATTATTTTTTTATTTTATTTTCTGGAGGAGAAAATCAAAACCAAATTGGTTACAGGTGATTAGTGCATGCGAGATTCTGGTAAATACGATTTCCGAAAATTCCTTTTCTTTTTTAATTTTTTTCTCAAATCCTTTTTTTTTGAATGTAAAACGCAATACAAAATCGATTAGATTTCAACGTAGCGATAATCAATTCAACTATTTTTTCTTGAATTTTATTTATGAAATCGAATACTAAAGACAAACTTCCTCTTGAACTACTATCCTTTGATTTGTAATTAGTTGTATTATTTTGTACAATAATTTGAGTTTTTGGGTTTCAGTTTCTACAAAATTCAATTGTAATTTTTTGCATATATCCATTTATAGAAATTTTCATAGTCAGTTACTTATTTCCTAATTTGGGATATTTTCATCAAAGTTGCTAACAAATCATAATCGTTCTTTGTATATATGTTATATATCTTGTTTGTATGGTATGTATTTAGTTGCTAATTGCAATTTGTATGTTATGTATTTTGTCAACATATTTTATACAAAAAATGGGGTTGTTGCCAATTGTTTTGAAGAATTCAAGCGTATGGAATATAGATAGAGTATGAACAACACCAACTCGACTCAATTGCAATTGATGAAAATTACAAATACAATAATTTGCTGCAATGGATTGGTAAGCAACTTTGTATTGACTCTAATTTGACTATCGTGAAAATAGAATATAAAGATGATTTTAGTAGTAAAAGAATAAAAATTCATAATGACATGAGGTTGACAGTATATGTAATGATATGAAAAGAAGAAAAGAAATTTGAAAACTATCTTTTGTATGTTTCTCCTTTTGGTAAATCTTTGAAAAATAATGAATCGTGTTCGAAGGAAGAAGGAGAGAGTTCTTGTGACAATCATAAATTGAAAGTAAATGTAAACTGTGTTGATGGAAAAAAGAGAAAAATTGGTAAAGATTGTTTTGAGCTTATTGAAAGTGTTGATACAAATAATCAAGAACAGATAATTATTTCCGATCCAAATCATAATGAGGTGCTTATTGGTCAAGTGCAAAAGGATAAAGCCACTTTAAAGTCGGTGATGACCCATTATGCAATCCGAAATAGATTTCAATTCAACACACAAAAAAATCAAATGGGAACGGATAAGTTATTGTATTTTATTATTATATATGTTTTTGTATTTGAATATTTTTTTAGTATTTGTATATCTGTATGTAGTTATATTTGATTATTTATTGTTTTAGTTGTATTTGTATATCTGTATATAATTTTATTTGTATATATGTTTTTAATTGTATCTATATAGCTGTATGTAGTTGTATTTGACTATTTATTTTTTATTGTATATGTACACCTGATGTAATTGTAGTTGTGTGTATGTTTTATAATTGTATCTGTATATCTGTATGTAGTTATTTGTTTTTTAGTTGTATATGTATATCTGTATGTAATTATTTTGTATATATGTTTGTTAATTATATTTATATATCTGTATGTAGTTGTATTTGATTATTTGTTTTTTAGTTTTATATGTATATCTGTATGTAGTTGTATCTCTATATATGATTTTAATTATATTTGTATATCAGTATATAGTTGTATTTGTATATATGTTTTTTTAATTGATTTTGTATATCTGTATGTAGTTCTATTTGTATATCTGTTACATGTATATCTGTTTTTTTTTTGTTTATGTATAGCGTTGCATACATAAGTTTAGTGTTTTAGTATATTTGTAAACTTTCAAAGAACTAGATTCATATAATGAGTATATAGTTAACATATTGTGGGTATAGACTGTAGGTTTAATAAGTTTTTCTTTTTATAATTATGTTTGTTTTGTTTGTGTAAATTATTAATATTAATAAATAATTATTTTATATCAGGTATACTTTGGTTTTCGGGAGGCTTTGGTGATGTGCATGGTGGTTTTAGTTTTGGGGAAAGAAATGAAGAGGGGGCTACTCTATTAGATTTTGTGGGGTTCTTTGGGTTGGTGGTGGTGAACTCGGGCTTCCCAAAGAAGGACGATCACCTGATCACCTTCCGAAGCGCGATAGCCAAGACCCAGATTGACTTTTTGTTGCTTAGGAAAGGGGAGAGGGTGTTGTGTAAGGATTGTAAGGTCATTCCGAGTGAGAATCTTTCGACCCAGCATAGGCTCTTAGTTATGGATTTGGGTATAAGGAAGGATAGAAAGAGAAGGGGTGAGGAGTGTAGACCTAGAATTAAGTGGGGCGGCTTGATGCCAGTGAATGTGTGGGAGATAGGGGAGAAGTTGGCGGGAATGGCAGTGTGGGAGTATAGGAGGACGTGGATAGTATGTGGGATAGGGTGGCTAGGTGCATCAGGGAGAATGATAGTGAGGTGTTGGGTATTTCTAGGGGCTGGGCTGGGCATCATCGGGGGGATTGGTGGTGGAATGAAGAGGTTGAGAAGAAAGTGGAGACCAAGAAAGGGGCGTATGCTAAGTTGGTTGAGAGTAAGGATGAAGAAGAGAAACGGGTAAATAGGAAATAGTACAAGTTAGCTAGGAAGGAGGCTAACTTAGCAGTTACGGCGGCTAAGACAACAACTTTTGAGAGCTTGTATGCGGGGTTACAGGAGAAAGGAGGCAACAAAAAGTTGTTTAGACTCGCTAAGGCTAGGGAGAGGAAGGGTCATGACCTCGACTAGGTAAAGTACATTAAGAGGGAGGACGGTACAGTGTTAGTGGAGGACGACCACATTAAGAATAGATGGCAGTCGTATTTTCATAGGCACTTAAATGACGAAAGGGATATAACTATTGTGTTAGGGGAGCTGGAGCACTCAGAGGAGTGTTGGGATTTTAGTTATTGTAGACTTTTTAAGGTAGAGGAGGTTAGAGAGGTTGTTCGCAGGATGCGAAGGGTTAGGGCGACGGGGCTGATGAGATACCGGTGGATTTTTGGAACGAGGCTGGTTTAAGGTGACTGACTGGATTGTTTAACAAAATTTTCAAGATGAGGAAAATACCCAAGGCTTGGAGGTGGAGTACTATGATCCCTCTTTATAAGAACAAGGGTGACATTCAGAGTTGTAATAACTATAAGGGTATTAAGTTATTGAGTCACTTTATGAAGATTTGGAAGAGAGTGGTCAAGGTGAGACTGTGACGGATAGTGTCTATTTCGGAGAACCAGTTTGGATTTATGCTTGGCCGCTCGATGACGGAGGTAATTCACCTGGTATGGAGGCTGGTGGAATAGTATAGGGAAAGGAAGAAGGACCTGCACATGGTGTTTATCGACTTGGAGAAAGCATATGACAAAGTCCCCAGGGAGGTGCTTTGGAGATGCTTGGAGGTTAGTGGAGTCCCGGTGGTATATATCAAAGCAATTAAGGACATGTATGATGGATCTAAAACTCAGGTGAGTACGGCGGAAGGAGACTCAGAGCATTTCACTGTCTTGACAGGATTGCATCAGGGATCTACTCTTAGTCCCTTTTTATTTGCTTTGGTGATGGATGTGTTGACGCGACATATTCACGAAGAGGTGCCTTGGTGTATGCTTTTTGCATATGATGTAGTTTTGATTGATGAGACATGAGGGGGGGGTGTGAATGATAAATTAGAGGTGTGGAGACAAACTCTTGATTCTAAAGGGTTCAGGTTGAGTAGGAGCAAGATAGAGTATTTGGAATGCAAGTTTAATGATGTGAGGCTGGAGAATGAGGTGGTAGTGAAGTTGGAATCACAGGTGGTATGTAAGAGGGATAGTTTCAAGTATCTCAGGGCTGTGATTTAGGGTAACGGTGAGATTGATGAGGATGTCTCACACCGTATTGGGGCGGGATAGATGAAGTGGAAGCTCATTTCGGGGATGTTGTGTGATAAGAAGGTGTCACCCATGCTTAAAGGCAAATTTTATAGGGTGGAAATCCGTCTGGCCATGTTGTATGGAGTGGAGTGTTGACCAGTTTAGAACTCTCACATTCAAAAAATGAAGGTGGCGGAAATGCGGATGTTGCGTTGGATGTATAGGCTGATTAGGAGGGATAGAGTTTGGAATGAGACTATCAGGGAGAAAGTTGGTGTGACTCTAGTGGAGAATAAAATGCGGAAAGTCCAATTGAGATGGTTCAGACACGTGATGAGGAGGGCCATGGATGCCTCGGTTCGTAGGTGTGAGAGGATATCTTTGGATGGTTTTAGGCGGGGTAGGGGTAGGACGAAGAAGTACTGGGGAGAGGTGATTAGGCGGGACATGGAGCAATTACAGCTCACTGAGGACATGACCCTAGATAGGAAGATCTAGAGGACGCGAATTAGGGAAGAAGGCTAGGGTCAGTTTGGG
Source organism: Capsicum annuum (assembly GCF_002878395.1). Classification (NCBI taxonomy): domain Eukaryota; kingdom Viridiplantae; phylum Streptophyta; class Magnoliopsida; order Solanales; family Solanaceae; genus Capsicum; species Capsicum annuum. The sequence continues at coordinate 95,218,393 of NC_061118.1, forward strand.
TCCCTAGTGTAGGGAATTAGTTGGTGGGGGTATTATTTTTACTATGATACCTTGTTTCATGCTTTATTACGAATCTGTTTACTTTTCTCTATTTTCTATTACTTGTGGGTGTCGTATTTATGTTATGCCATCTTGTTCCATGCTTTACTATGTATTTATGTAGTATTTCATGTCTCGAGCCGGGGGTCTATCGGAAATAGCCTTTCTACTTCTTTAGAGGTAGAGGTATGGACTGCGTACACCTTACCCTCTCCAGACCTCACTATGTGGGAATACACTGAGTTTTTTGTTGTTGTTGTTGAGGTATACTTTGGTTTGTAAATCGAAGGGTTTGTAAATCGAAGGAATGTGGTTGATTTCTAATGGCATCTAGCAATAAGAACACCTATTTGTTTAAGATTAAAAAGTTCGGCATGAACATACTTGTCCTTTAAAGGATAGAGTGTACCAGAAGAAATATGTTAGTAGTGCATTGATTGGTAGGATTGTGAAACGGAAGTTATCCAATCATAAAAGAGTGTATACGATGAAAAACATACATGAGGATATTAAGAATGAGCTTGGTTTGAATTTGACTTATACAATGGCGTGAAGGACTGTAGAAAAAGCTTTGATTTCATTGAGGAGGACAACATATGCATCATACAACAGATTGCCTGGAAATTTATACATATTGGAAGACTTACCCTGGTTCACATATACGAATGAAAAAAACATCAGATGATGAATTCCTTTATGTGTTTATATCGCTCTACTCTTCAATTAAAGGTTTTGATTCATGTCGACCGATTGTTGTTGTTTATGGCAGTCACCTATGAGGATGAAACTTTTGTGTCAGTAAGTACACTTGATGGAGCAGTTTTTTATGCTACTTTCTATTTTTTCAGTACTATATATATTGTATTAAATATATTTCGTAAATATTTTATGTATAACATGACGTATGTAGGACATATTTTTTCCCTAGCTTATGAAATTTTGGATTTGGAGAATTATGCAGCATGGAGTTGGTTCTTTGAGCAATTGAAAGAAGCTCATGGTATAAAATCAAATATGTGTATTGTGTCCGACAGGAACGAGAGTATTATAAGAGCTATGTCAACTGTATATGGGGGTGTTGTACAGTATGGATGCATTGGCATTTGTAGAAAAATGTGGTAACCAATTTCAGGAAGTCACATGCTAAATTGTTTGAAGTATTTTATGCAATGGCAAAAGCATATATAATTTCTGAATTTAGCATTCTAATGAAGAATGTTGAAAAGATAGATATTAGGGTGAAAGATTACTTGCAGTCGGCCGAATCTAACAAGTGGTCTAGGGTGTATGCAACTGTAAATCGGGGATTCATTCTAACCTCAAACATTGCTGAAACCATTAACAAACACCTTAAGGAAGCCAGGGAATTGCTTATATATGATTTCTTGGAGGAATTTAGAAAAATATTTGGTAGATGACACCACAACAATCGACAGATTGGGACATTCACACGTACACCTATATGCGGGAAATATTATGAACTCCTTAAATTTAACGAGGTGAAGAGTACAATAATGAGGGTAAGTATTTTATCAAAAGTACATGATGCATTTGTTATTTTGTTGAATACGTATATATATAATTGTATATTTATCGCAGGTTGTTCTGGCAACGGATTATGTTTATTCTGTGCTTCATGAAGATCGACATTTTATTGTTTGCCTAGATAAGAAGACACGTTCTTGACATAGATTTGAATCGATGAAATTTCATGTGCTCATGCGTATGCAGTGTTGAAGAGCAAATATTTTGAACTTGATGATTATTACTCTAACTTTACAAGCCAGTCTCAATGTTGGGTACGTATGAGGTTCCAATATTGTCTTTGCCTGATAGATCCACATGGGAAATACCAGATTATATATTGAGTGAAGTTGTTCTTCCGCCAAAATACAGATGTCCCCCTGGAAGGCCAAGGAAAAAAGAAAGAGAAAAGTCCGCAGAAAAATTTTACGGGATTAAGTCCACAAATTTATGCAGTACTTGTGGGTTAAGGGGACACAATAGGCGTTCATGCTGAAAAATACGTCGAGTTGAATAGTTTTTTATGTTATAGTAAATTTATGTTTCTTTTTTTTAAACAATCAATAAGTTTCAGTTATGATTTTTGTCATTAATTATTTAGAATTGCGTAGTCGAAATATGATGGATTATCTATTAAGTTAATTTTCAATTTACTTATATAGATATATGCAGTTTTTGAACTTCTATGTGCATAACTCATAACTTCACTTTTAACTGCATACATGTGCAAAAGTTATTAAAGAAGACGAGCTATCTGTAAACATATTATATTTGAGCGCATATGTTGTGTGTATTTTGATGTTTTGTTTCTCTATTATACATATTTATCATTATATGTTCTGTTAAAATTTTTGTGTGTATATGTATATATAAGATATAGCAGCGTTTGTAGCTAAGTATGCAATATGCCAACAGGTTAAGGTTGAACACCAAGGACCTGGTGGTATGATGCAAGAGTTTAGTATTCCCACCTGGAAGTGGGAAGAGATAAATATGGACTTCGTGATTGGTTTACCTCCTTCCCGACGCCATCATGATTCCATTTGGGTTGTGGTTGATAGGTTGGATAAGTCTTCTCATTTCTTGCCTATTCATACTTCATATACTGCTGAGGATTACGCTAGATTGTATATCCGAGAGCTAGTCAGACTGCATGGAGTTTCCTTGTCTATTATTTCGGATAGGGGTACTCAGTTCACTTTATAATTTTAGAAATCTTTTCAGAAGGGTCTTGGTACCCAAGTGCTTTTGAGTTCTGCTTTTCATCCGTAGACCGATGGTCAAGCTGAGCGGACCATCTAGACTTTAGAGGATATGTTGAGAGCTTGTGCACTTGACTTTAAGGGAAGTTGGGATGATCACTTACCGTTGATAGAGTTTGCTTACAATAACAGTTTCCACTCTAGTATTGGCATGGCTCTGTTTGAAACCTTATATGGAAGAAAGTGTAAATCACCCATAGGTTGGTTCGAGGTGGGTGAAGTGGCTGTGAGTGGTCCTGATTTGGTATTTGAGGCTATGGAAAAAGTTAAGTTGATTAGGGAAATGTTGAAAACTGCGCAGAGTCATCAGAAGTCATATGCGGATGTTAGAAGGAGAGACCTTGAGTTTGAAGTTGGTGACCTAGTGTATCTGAAAATTTTACCCATGAGGGGGGTGAAGAGATTCGTAAAGAAGGGGAAGCTCAGTTCCCATTATGTTGGTCCTTACAAAATTCTTAGCAGTGTTGGTAAGGTAGCTTATAAGGTCGAGTTGCCTTCCGAGTTGTCCTCTGTTCATCCAATATTCCATGTCTCCATGCTTAGAAAGCATATTAGCGATGCTGTGGTAGTGGATTTCTTTGTGAGTGCTGACATTCAAGAAAATCTTTCTTTTGATGAGATTTCCGTTGAGATTCTTGATTTCAGTGTCCGATGACTAAGGAACAAAGAAGTTCCCTTGGTCAAGGTGTTGTGGCGAAACCAATTTGTTAAGGGTACAACTTGGGAAGCTGAGGCAGATATGCGATCCAAGTATCGAACCTATTTTCCACAAACTTCGATCAAGCCGAAGGTATCGTTATTTCCTAAATCATGCACTTTTGATAAAAGTTGCAGCAGTTCAGCTGTCATTTATTATGTGTTCAGCTGTAGTTTCTTGAATTTATGCATTTTATGTTGCATTCGGAGTGAGAAATGATGTGGTGATGAGTCTAATGAATGGTTTCAGCTGTATGCTCTATTCCCTATCTAATATTGGCATGTCTAGCATCATTCGAGGATGAATGTTTCTAGGGGGGATGATGTAATACCTCGGGAAATTTTTCATTGAAATTTTGTGTGTAAAGGTGTTGGGTTCTATCTTCTAGACTGAATTATAAATTTTCCTTACGGAATGTCTTAGATTATGACCCACCATTGCGTAGAGTATCAAATAATCTTTCCAAAGATATGTGGATCATCCAAAACGGACACCCGAGTGACGAGTTATGAACATTCCGATCGAACTGTAAATAGTAGTGAACAGTACGTGTAGGAAAAAGTACTGAGGCATGACGTATTTTTGCTCTAAATTTAAACGATCATAACTCCTTGTACATAATGATCTGGGTGATCTACTATATATCAACGGAAATATCTGTTAGTCCTCTTTCCAATGAAATTGGTTTCATCCAATTTGTCTATCGGAGCAAAAAGTTAAGGTCGATCTACTTCAGCCTATCAAAAGTGAATTTTTGGATCAACTGCAAACGATCATAACTCCTCGTACACAATAATCTGGGTGAGATACTATATATCAACGGACAGATATGAGAGTCCTCTTTCCAATGAAATTGGTTTCATCTAATTTGGATATCGAAATAAAACGTTATGGTTGATCTACTTCAAATTATAAAAATAGTCCACCAAAGGACAGATTCGAGAATTTTTTGATTTTTAGGGGCATTTTGGTCATTCTCCCTCACCCAAGATCCGTCCAAACCCTATATTAAAGCCTATTAGAAGCATTATATGTTATGTTTCATCAAATTCTCTCAAAAATAAAACCCTAAGCTCCACTCCAAGAACTATCATTCAAAGGCACGATTAACATCTCAAAAACGAGTATCGATCTAAAGTTCATCATTCAAGGTATGTGGGGTTTTTCAACAAGAACTCTCTTTCGTTCTTGTGCCCAAAAGTAATTTTCTTTACAAAGGCATGATTTTTATTTGATTTTTACAAAGTTGAAGCATAAACTCATATCTTATGATGATTATTATGAAATCTTGATGTTTATGATTTTAAAAGATGAATTTATATGTGTGGAGATATAAAGCATGAATCTTGAATGATATTTATCATGATTTTGATATTTGGGTCGTGAATCCCCATTGAAAATTGTGTTTTCTTGAGAAAGTGTGTGTTATAAGCACGTTTATGTTGAATATTTGAGATATTTTGAATGATTTGACCTTTTGATCTTAATGGAGTTGTTTTGAACTCGAGTGTGAAAGAAATCCACAACGTGGTTGATTTTGATAGATGGGAAGCATGATGGCTCCCGATGTATATTTATATATTACTGAAATTGTTTTATTGTGGATTGTCTTTGAAATGATCTGAGCTAAGTCCGGGAGAAATCTTTAGCACCGAGTAGGAGGTATAAAACGACCTTACTTCCCTAGAACTACATGCCCCCGTAGGAGTGAGCCTGAGGCTGATTTATATAGTGATCACTAGTTAGTGTGGATTTGATATCGATAGTTCTACTCCAATGGCAAGGATAGGACGGCTCTCCCCAATGTAGGTTGTATGTTGGACTCCATGTAGCTCACATGGTTTATGTCGGTTATAGGATCTCCCAATATGTGTGTGTTTCCCTGTGTCTATGGTGAACGGTGAAGTGATTTGAAAGTGGAATAGTGAAAGTTATTCTTTTGAAAGATTTAAATGATATTTACATTATGAGAATTTATATTCTTGATGAAATGAAAGTGATTGACAAATTATATGATGACTCACATGTGTTATTGTACTTATTTCATCCTCTTATGATTATGATGATTTTCTTCGGGCTATGTGAGTCTTTCTTACATCCTGCATATTTCTTATAAATATTTATGATGATAATGTTTATACAACTGCATACACCCCCATATACTCGGTTCCTTTCCATGGTACTGACCCACATATTCGGATGTGGGCTGCATTTTCACAGAATGTAGGTTTAGGTGCTCAGTTCTAGGTTCGACAGTGATTCTTCGGGCACGCTGTTCTACATCGTCTGTTGTGGTGAGTCCTCATGTTCCAAGGATGTGATGTCTGATGTTGGTTTCACGGAATTATTTACATTTGGTAACTGAGTATGAGTCAGTTGGGGCATGTCTCAATGGCTTACTGGTTTTATTGATTTTCTTAGAGGCTTGTCAGACTAGTATAGATGTTGGGAGTTGACTAATAAGTCATATTTTGTTGTCTTTCTGAAATTCTTTTATTCTTGGATGATGATTACTCTTTTGATATTTGAGGGCTATTTATGGAAACCCCATTGATTTGTGTTGAACTGAATGAAAATGGCTCAAAGGGTTAGCTTGGGGCTACTCGTAGCCTCAAGCACCGTGTGACGCTCCGGGACCCATTTTCTGGGGCATTACAGAGAATCTTTACCACTAGTAGCATCTGTCAAGTACCAAAATCCCTAGTGAATATAATTCTAGTTTTTCATAAACTCTTGATTATGAACACTAAACCTAAAGTAACCTACAATTACTTGTGAAACTAAAAACTCCCTTTTCTAGAAACATCCAACTATCAGTTGATTAAATCGAAAATGACTTACGTTCACTTCATATTCCCTGTGGGATTCTACCCCAACATAGTTAGGTTTTATATTGACAACGATTACTTACATTCTCATTACAGAGGTGTAGTTTGAGCGTTATAAAAAATGGTGCCATTGCCGGGGAATACGGTTGTAAACTGAAGTTTGTGTGTGCAATTAGTTAAGTTTCCTAGTTTTACGTTTATTTGTTGTTTTTGTTTATTGCAGTATCTTTATAGTATATGTCAAGAACTAGAAGTTCAGGAGAACCATTATTACCACCTAATCCGGAACCACAACGAATTGGAAGAATGGCAGAACAACAAGAGGCTGACAGATTAGTAGCCTTAGCTAGAGCTCAGGTGAATGTGCAGAATGTCAGTCAATAAGTATGACATTAAAATCCTGAGGACGAAGATTTAGGAGATGAGGAGTTGCTGAATCCTGGTAACCCAAGGCGTGCAGAGCAGATAGCTGTACCAATACGGCGTAATGTTAACAGGAACCGTACGTTTTGAGAAAAACAAGAGTACCAGCCGGTCCAGTATAATCTCAATAATGATTATGATGGAATGGATGGAGTAGGTGCAATGGGTGCAATCATTCCTCCACCGTTGGCACCTGGAGCTAAGTTCAACATCAATAGTACTATAATCTAACTCCTCAATTTGAAGGGGTTGTTTGGTGGCCTTCCTGGGGATGACCCGAACCTACAACTGGTGAATTTTGTCACCATCTATAAATATTTTCATAACCCAGGAGTGGGACAAAATGCTATTCGGACCTTGACTTTTGAGGAATATACTTTGATTTTTTCTCTCTCTACCTTCTTGGCTTGAGAAAGCAATTACTTTGAATTGATTATATTCATTATTTTAGGATTTTCTTTGTGATTTAATATGAGAATCTCTAGTTTCTATTCATCTTGTGGTAAGTTTATCTTTCAAAGCATGGATTCATCTAGGTGTTTCGATTATTATGTCATGAGCGGCTAAATTTCTTTAACCTGAATTATGGGATCTAAGGTTATGTAACGCCCTGAATCTGGTACCCGAAATGCTACATGGTGCCCATGACCCTGAAGGACCATAAGCTAACCTATGACTAATATCTGTAAACTGAACAGTGAATAATTGTAATAATTTCGTGAATGTGGAAACATGAACTAAAAGGCCATAAGGTTCAATACTAGTACATAACTTAAAAATATGGTATAACAATACCATAACAACTGAGATAATTATCTGAATATACTGTAGTCTGAAAGCCTCTAAACTGTCTGAATAAGGAGTTGATGGGACATATCCCCAACTAACTCCAACTACTGGAATAAACTTAAAACTGAAATAGTAATGTGATCATCATATCCTCGAAGGATAAGGACTCACTGCTAACTCTGATCGCTGAACTGGGATGCTATTGGTTCTCTGGAGCTTGTACTACTAAATCTATGGTATAAGAGACCATAACGGAAATCCGTCAGTACTTTGAATATATTGGTATGCAAGTGCGGTAGGCTAAATGTAATAGGTTCATATGCATAAACAATACTATCTGACTGACTAACATGAACGTGAGAATACATGCATGCATACATAACTGTAACTGACATCGTGATAGGACTGAATGCTAAGTTCTGACTACTAAGTGTACTAATAACATGGAATTACTGATATCTGAGGGCCTGATACTATGTTACTAATAGATGAATAACTATTTCTGACAGTTCTGGTTATGAAGAACTGGTCCCGTTAACTATGTCTAACAGTTCTGAAGCTGATTACTAATTAAATAAGTTTTGATAACTGATATAACTGATAACATGAGTGAATGTATCTGACAGTCCTAAATCTGATGGAACTAGCTGAGTTCCATACTGTATCTGAGTAACTGAATCTGAGATCAGTACTATCTGGTGGGTGATCTTTATATCTGATGATACTGATACGATTGACCATAGTTGAGATCAGTCCTATCTCGGAGTCTATTTATAATAATAAGGAGTGATTGTATCTGAGAGTCCTAAATCTATACTATTGAGCTGAATTGACTGTATCTAATAGTCCAGATTCTGAAACTGAAATTATGGGATGTATTCATCTAACCGACATGCCCCATACTAAGCTAACTGGGGTCCAACCTGTAACCCCAGCTAGAAGGGTGTTAGTACCGCGCCACTGGTAAAGATAACTATTGTGGAGTCAGTCCAAATATAGCGGGTGACCTCTAGGGTCAGTCCTATACATTTAAATGCTCTAGTGGGTGATCCCTGAGAATGTCAGTCCTATCTAACGGGTGATATCTCGTACCTACGCTGGCTACGTAGTTTTGGAACTTAGGGATTGCTTCTAGGGATCTCAGTCCTATCTAGCGGGCGAGTCCCCATCCTTAGGCTCACTCGATGCTGAATCCTACTCCCATCTGAAAGACACTAAACTAATTAACTGAACTGGACTGATACTAGTGGTATTGTTTAGCGGAGCTAAACTAAATTTACTGAGTTTCATGGACTGATGGAATGTATTGAGTTCTGAAGACTGACTGAGAATACTGAAGTTACTAGATTGACTAGGAAAATTGAGGTTACTGAGATTACTGAGAACTGAGATCACTGAGATTACTGAACTACTGAGATTACTGAGATTTCCTGAGTCACATGACTGACTGAGTTCTATGGATCATAGATTAACTAAGGAGATCATAAAAACATGACATGGCTTTAGGCATACAACTAAATGTTCGGGCACAAGTACCCCCAGGACTCGATGAGAAGAAACTGACATGGCATGGCTTACTTGAACACATGACCAACAACACAATTCATAATTCATAAATTGAAGCACTTCATCAAACATGCGATATGCATAAACTTGTACATACATGGGAATTTCATGATATCATACTAGTTGGGGATTGTTCCTTCATCTAGGTATTTAATCATACAAATGATAGGCATAGCACATATAGACAACATCATACAATAATCAAACATTATGATTCATATCTTATTTCAGCATCCTAGGGTTTATTCATAGGTTCACATCAAAATACATCTATAAAAATAAATTTCACATAAAATTGATCACCCAACATGGATTTGAATTTAATTGATCATTCTCAACATAAACAAAACAAATCCAACATGAAATTCATAAAAAAATCGATAGACTTAAACTTAGAAAAGAGATTCTTGGGCTTCATGGATGAAAGGAGTCTATGAATGAACACTACGCATACCTTAGCTTGTTATTCTACGAAGATTGACGGAGAGATTCTTGAAATTTGATGGTGAATTACCTTGGAATTAAACCTTTTATGAAAACCCTAGGGCTTGTTCTTGAGAGTTTTTGAGAGTAATTATGTATAAGTTCCTGAATTATGGCCAAATATCATGTTATAAGGCTTATATAGGGTGGGAAATTGACCCTTTTTAACCCTAGGACATGTATTTAATTTTTGAGAAAATTTTCCGATTTTCATCCTTGGCGTGACGCGCCACTATCACGCCAAGTCACTGGAAAGTGACAAATGGGAAATTACACGGTGGTACGATGCGGAGCTATAGCCTTACCACCTTGTCTGTGACCTGGAAGTTTGGTGCGACGTGATACTATCGCAAAGCAACACTGGAAATTGACAATTGCCATTTGAGCTATCTCTGCGATGCGCTGAAGGCTCAGGTGATACACTGTCTCACTAAAAAGGCTCTAACTCTTTGCCCGAGTGTCGGATTTAGGCAAATTTGGTATTGATGGAAAACTTATTTAATTTACCACATGAAAAAAGTAAAAATCTTAAAAATAGCATGTGTAAAAAAGTGGATTCATTTTTCAAAGAAAACTTCTAATATTCTTGGGAAACTTTTTAAGCTAGGAAAAGTACGGGGTATTACAATATCTCTCCCTTGAGAACATTCATCCTCGAATGAGACTGAGTGAAAGGGAAAGAATACAAACTGACGTACATACTGAACATGACTGGCTGGAACATGATTTCATGATTGACATGAATGATGGCGGAATATAACATACTGAACATGCATATCTGATATATGACTAATAATTGACTTATGAATACATGACTGAATATTCTGATGAACTGAATTTCCCATAGTGAGAATGCATGTCTGATGCATAATTACATGAATTAACTGATATATGAATGCATGACTGAATATGCAAGGGTACTTAGTACCAAGTTTGTAATGGGGATTTGAGCATTAACTGAATACCATGTTTGTAATGGTAGTTTTAACATGGAACTGAGTAAGTTTAAGAAAACTGTTACATGATTGAAAAGCACTGATGACCCCATGATTATACTAGAAGTTTGCACGAACTGGAACCTGAGAACATGACTAAGGCTGAAATATGATACATAAACTGAATTTTGTGAACTAAACTAAGCCTCTGAATACTTGGCCTATAGCTGTGGTTGGTACTTTGAGGGTCAACTTATGATTACCCTCTATTCTAAACTGGATTCCTTATGCGAACAGAAACTTAACTTAAGACATGAGAGCATTGGGGAATAATGGGGTATCTCCCCCTTAGGACATTATATCCCTCTAAGAATGCTCACCTACTAAGATACTGGGGTGATGCACAGGGCATCAAATGACTGAATAACTCATGCTGAAAATCTTAAGCTAAAATAAGAGAAAGAGGTCTAACAATGCATATCATAAGTATGAAGGACCTATAACGTACCTGAATCTATACTGATGGAAATTTCTTGATCAGGGTGAGTTTGAAGAGCGTAAAACTTATTCTGATGCCGACCACTAGTGGTAATGGAAGTGACGCCCTGCTGGCGCAAATTTTTTCCCTTCTGAGCCCTTACTCTACATTCTCGCAGTCTGTGGCTTGGCTTACCACATCTATAACATACCTCACTGCCTACTCTACATACACCTAGGTGATTCTTACCACACTCTTCACAAAGTAGATAGGTAAGACTCATGTTCTTACTACTCTAGGCCTCGAAGCCTGGTAACCCATCACAACTGTCATTCCCAAACTTGGGTATTGGTGCACTAGCTGAAGATGGAGTTGGGACTGAAAGCTTATTACTATACTAAGTATGGCTACCACCTCCTGACTTATGCTTAGCAAAGCTGAAAGTACCTGTCCTTTCCCTCTTATTCTGCTTTTTCTTCATCTTAATATTTTGCTCCTTTATATACTGAGCATGATTCATAAGTCTGGCTAAAGTCATGTCACTATTCAGCATGGTGGATCTACACTCATTAGCCACGCTATCATTCACCCCTGACATAAACTTACTCGTCTTGGCCCTACTGTCTGCAACCACATGAGGAGCATATCTGGCTAATTGAGTAAACTTAAGAGAATTCTTTTTCACCGTCATGGTAACTTGCCTGAGGTTAATGAATTCTAACACGTGAGATTATCTCATCTCTAGGGGAAAGAACCTCTTTAAGAATGTAGTGATAAAATTATCCCATTCTATTAGTCCTTCATTATCTGCCCTTTCTGACTTCCATTGCTTGAACCAAGTATGAGCCACATCCTGTAATTGATATACAGCTAGCTCAGCACTCTCAGCAGTAGGCACCCCCATGATGTCATTCACCTTTTGAACCTGATCTAGGAATTCTTGAGGGTCCTCATCTGACTTAGACCCAAGAAAGGATAGAGGGTTCATTTGGGTGAAGTAACAAATCCTGGCTGCAGCTGAATTGGCCACTGGGTTGGCCAAAATGATAGCTGGTCATTCATTATGATTAGAAACTAACTAAGAAAGAGTAGTGAATATGGCCCTGAACTCCGCATGAAAGACATGATCACCCAAGGTTTTTCGGGCTTAGGGGCTGACTGATTTCTGTTTCTTCTTTTAGGAGGCATGTTCTGTAGAAGAAAGTGAGAAATGGATTAAACTAAGAGATTGACTTGAGATTATGCTCACTATCATGACATGAATATTGAAATAAGGGAAATTATTCCTAAAATAGCTCATAACCTCCTGCACATAAGTGTGGTGCACAACACACCCATGTACAAGACTCTGCTCGATGTGGCTTTTCAGACTTCCTAGGACACTATTGAACCTTAGGCTCTGATAACAAGTTTGTAACAAACCAAATCTAGTATTCGGAATTCTACACGATGCCCATAACCCTGAAGGACCATAATCTAACCCATGACTGATATCTGTAAACTGAGCAATGAATAATTGTAATAATATCATGAATGTAGAAACATGAACTGAAAGGCCATAAGGTTAAATACTGGTACATAACTGAAAAATATGGTATAATAATACCAAAACAACTGAGATAATTATCTGAACATACTGTAGTCTGAAAGCCTCTAAACTGTTTGAATAAGGAGTTGATGGGACATATCCCCACATAACTCCAACTAATAAAATAAATTAAAAAATAAAATAGTAATATGATTATTATGTCCTCAAAGGATAAGGACTCATTGCTAACTCTGATCACTGAACTGGGATGCTACTGGTTCTCTGGAGCTCATGCTTCTAAACCTATGGTATAAGACACCATAACACAAATGCGTCAGTACTTTGAATGTACTGGTATACAAGTGAGGTAGGTTGAATACAATAGGTTCATGCTGACTGACTAACATAAAGGTGAGAATATATGCATGCATATGTAACTATAGCTTACATCGTGATAGGACTAAATGCTAAGTTCTGACTACTGAGTTTACTAATAACATAGAATTACTGATATCTAAGGGACTGATACTATGTTACTGATACATGAATAACTATTTTTGATAGTTCTAATTATGAAGAGTTGGTCTGGTTGACTGTGTCTAACAGTCCTAAAGCTGAATACTAATAAAATGAGTTCTAATAATTGATATAATTAATAACATGAGTGACTATATCTGATAGTCCTGAATCTGATAGAACTAACTGAGTTCTGTACAGTATCTGAGAAACTGAATCTGAGATCATTCCTATCTGGCAGGTGATTTCTATATCTGATGATACTGATACTGATTGACCATAGTTGATATCAGTCCAATCTCGGAGTCTATTTATAATGATAAGGAGTGACTGTATCTGATAGTCCTAAATCTATACTATTAAGCTGAATTGACTGTATTTGACAATCCTAATTCTGTAACTGAAAATATGGGATGTATTCATCTAACCGACATGCCCCATACTAAGCTAACTGGGGTCCAACCTATAACCCCAGCTGGAAGGGTGTCAGTACTATGCCACTAGTAAAGACAACTGCTGTGGAGTCAATCCTGATCTAATGGGTGACCCCTGGGATCAGTCCTATACATTTAAATGCGCTAGTAGGTGATCCTTGAGTATGTCAGTCCTAAATTATGGGTGACATATCATAACTACACTGGCTACTTAGTTTTGGAACTTAGGGATTGCTTCTAGGGATCTCAGTCCTATCTAGCGGGTGAGTCCCCATCTTTAGGTTCGCTCGGTGCTGAATCCTACTCCTATCTGAAAGACACTGAACTGATTAACTGAACTAGATTGATACTAGTGGTATTGTTTAGCGGAGCTAAACTGAATTTACTAAGTTTCATTGACTGACAGAATGTATTGAGTTCTAAGGACTGATTGAGAATACTGAAGTTACTGATATTGACTGGGAAAACTGAGGTTACTGAGATTACTGAGTACTGAGATCACTGAGATTACTGACCTACTGAGATTACTTCGATTTCTAAGATTTCCTGAGTCACATGACTGACTGAGTTCTGTGGATCATAGCTTGATTGAGAAGATCATGAAAATATGACATGGCTCTAGGCACATAGCTAAATGTTCGGGTACAAGTACCCCAGGACTCGATGAGAAGAAATTGACATGGCATGGCTAGCTTGAACACATGACCAACAACATAATTCATAATTCATATATTGAAGCACTTCATCAAATATGTGATATGCATAAGCTTGTACATACATGGGGATTTTATGATATCATACTTGTTGGGCATTGTTCCTTTATCTAGGCATTTAATCATACACATAATAGGCATAACACATGTAGACAACATTATACAATAATCAAACATCATGATTCATATCTAATTTCAGCATCCTAGGGTTTATTCATAGTTTCACATGAAAATACATCTGTACAAATCAATTCCACATAAAATTAATTACCCAACATGGATTTGAATTCAATTGATCATTCTCAACATAAGCAAAACAAACCTAACATGAAATTCATAAAGAAATCCATAGACATAAACTTATAAAAGACATTCTTGGGCTTCATGGACTAAATGAGTCTATGAATGAACACTACGCATACCTTAACATGTGATTCTATGAAGATTGATGGAGAAATTCTTGAAATTTGATGGTGAGTTCCATTGGAATTGAACCTTTTATGAAAACCCTAGGGCTTGTTCTTGAGAGTTTTTGAGAGTAATTGCGTATAAGTTGCTGAATTATGGTCAAATCTTATGTTATAAGGCTTATATAGGGTGGGAAATTGACCCTTTTTAAACCAAGGACATGTATTTAATTTTTCAGAAAATTTCCTGATTTTCATCCTTGGCGCGACGCGCACTATCGCGCCAAGTCACTGGAATGTGACAAACGGGAAATTGCATGGTGGCGTGATGCAGAGCTATAGTGTTACCAGCTTGTCTGCGACCTAAAAGATTGGTGCGATGCTCCAAGATCGCGGAGTAATACTAGAAATTGACAATTACCATTTGAGCTATCTCCGCGATGCGCTTAAGGCTCAGGTGATACATTGTCTCACTAAAAAGACTCTAACTCTTCGCCCGAGTGTCAGATTTGAGAAAATTTGGTATTGATGGAAAGCTTATTGAATTTAACACATGAAAAAAATTAAAAATATTAAAAATACCATGTGTAAAAAAGTAGATTAATATTTCAAAAAAAGCTTCTAACATTCTTGGAAAACTTTTCAAGCTAGGAAAAGTACGAGGTATTACAATATCTCCCCCTTGAGAACATTCGTCCTCGAATGAGACTGAGTGAAAGGGAAAGAATACAAACTGACGTACATACTAAACATGACTGGATGGAACATAATTTCATGACTGATATGACTGATGGCTGAATATAACATACTGAACATGGATATCTGATCCATGACTAATAATTGACTTATAGTACATGACTGAATATTCTGATGAACTGAATTTCCTACAGTGAGAATGCATGTCTGATGTATAATTACATGACTGAACTGATATATGAATGTATTACAAAATATGTAAGGGTACTTAGTACCAAGTTTGTAATGGGGATCTGAGCATTAACTGAATACAAAGTTTGTAAGGTAGTTTGATCATGGAACTGAGTAAGTTTAAGAAAACTGTTACATGACTGAAAAGCACTGATGACCCCATGATTATTCTAGAAGTATGCATAAACTAGAACCTGAGAACATAACTGAGGCTGAAACTTGATACATAAACTGAATTTTGTGAACTGAACTAAGCCTTTGAATACTTAGCCCATAGCTGAGGTTAGGACTTTGAGGGTCAACTTATGATTACCCTCTATTTTAAACTGGATTCCTTATGAGAAGAGAAACTTAACTTAAGACATGAGAGAGTTGGGGAATAATGGGGTATCTCCCCCTTAGGACACCATGTCCCTCTAATAACGCTCACCTTACTAGGATACTAGGGTGATGCACAGGGCATCCACGGACTGATTCATGATTGAATAACTCATGTTGAAAATCTTAAGCTAAAATGAGAGAAAGAGGTCTAACAATGCATATCATGAGTATGAAGGACCTATAACATACCCGAATCTATGCCGAGGGAATTTCCTTGATCAGGGCGAGTCTGAAGAGTGTAAAACTTGTTCTGACATTGACCACTAGTGGTAATAGAAGTGACTCCTTACTGGCATAAATTTTTTCCCTTCTGAGACCTTACTCTACATTCTCGCAGTCTGTGGGCTGGCTTACCACATCTGTAACATACCTTACTATTTGCTCTACATACACCTAGGTGATTCTTACCACACTCTTTACAAAGTGGATAGGTAAGACTCAGGTTCTCACTACCCTAGGCTTCAAAGCCTGGCGACCCATCGTGAATGTCATTCTCAAACATGGGTACTGGTGCAATAGTTAAAGATGGAGTTGGGACTGAAAGGTTATAACTATACTGAGTATGGCTACCACCTCCTAACTTATGCTGAGCAAAGCTGAAACTACCTGTCCTTGCTCGCTTATTCTGCTTTTCCTTCATGTTAATATTTTGCTTCTCTATCTACTGAGCATGAGTCATAAGTCTGGATAAAGTCATGTTACTATTCATCATGGCAGATCTATACTCATTAACCATGCTATTATTCACCCCTGACACAAACTTACTCATCTTGGCCCTACTGTCTAAAACCACATGAGGAGCATATCTGAATAATTGAGTAAATTTAAGAGAATACTCTTTCACCATCATGGTGCCCTTTCTGAGGTTGGTGAATTCTAAAACCTTAGCTTCTCTTCTCTCTACGGGAAAGAACCTCTCTAAGAATGTAGTGACAAATTCATCCCATTCTATAGATCCTGTATCATCTGCCCTTTCTGACTTTTACTGCTTGAACCAAGTATGACCCACATCCTACAACTGATATACAGCTAGCTCAACACTCTAAATAGTAGCCACCCCCATGATGTCAGTCACCTTCTGAACCTGATCTAGAAATTCCTGAGGGTCCTCATTTGACTTAGATCCAAGAAAGGATGGAGCTATTCGGGTGAAGTATCGAATCTTGGTTGCAGCTGAATTGGCCATTGGGTTGGTCGGAACAATAGATGGTCGTTCATTATGAGTAGAAACTGACTAAGCAAGAGTAGTGAATGTGGCCCTGAACTTTGCATGAGAAACTTATTTACCCAAAGGTTCTTCGGGCTGAGGGGCTGACTGATTTTTGTTTCTTCTTTTAGGAGGCATATTCTGTAGAAAAAAAAGGGAGAAACAGATTAGAATGAGAGATTGACTTGAGATTATGCTCACTGGCACAACATGAATACTGAAAGAAGAGAAATTGTTCCTAAAACAGCTCATAGCCTCTTGCACATAAGTGTGGTGCACAACACACGCAAGTACAAGACTCTACTTGATACGACTTTTTAGACTTCCTAGGATACTATTGAACCTTATGCTCTGATACCAAGTTTGTAATGTCCCGAATCTGGTATCCAAAATACTACACGGTGTCCATAACCTTGAAAGACCCCAAGCTAACTCATGACTGATATCTGTAAACTGAGCAGTAAATAATTATAATAATATCGTGAATGTGGAAACATGAACTAAAAGGCCATAAGGTTCAATACTAGTGCATAACTGAAAATAATGGTATAACAACACCAAAACAACTAAGATAATTATCTGAACATACTGTAGTTTGAAAGCCTCTAAATTCTCAGAATAAGGTGTTGATGGGACATGTCCCCAACTAACTCCAACTACTGAAATAAACTAAAAAGTAAAATAGTAATGTGATCATCATGTCCTCGAAGGATGAGGACTCATTTCTAACTCTGATCGTTGAACTGGGATGCTACTAGTTCTCTGGAGCTCATGCTTTTAAACCTATGGTATAAGATACCATAGGGCAAATGCATCAGTACTTTGAATGTACTAGTATAAAAGTGAGGTAGGCTGAATGCAATAGGTTTATATGCATGAACAATACTAACTGACTGACTAACATGAACGTGAGAATACATGCTTGCATATGTAACTGTAACTAACATCGTGATAGGATTGAATGCTAAGTTCTGACTACTGAGTTACTAATAACATGGAATTACTGTTATCTGAGGGACTGATACTATGTTACTGATACATGAATAACTATTTCTGACAGTTCTAATTATGAAAAACTACCTTGGTTGACTGTGTCTAACAGTCATGAAGTTGAATATTGATTAAATGAGTTTTGATAATTGATATAACTGATAACATGAGTGACTGTATCTGACAGTCCTAAATTTGATGGAACTAGCTGAGTTCTGTATTGTATCTGAGTAACTAAATCTGAGATCAGTCCTATCTAGAGGGTGATCTCTAGATCTGATAATACTAATACTGATTAACCATAGTTGAGATTATTCCTATCCCAAAGTCTATTTATAATGATAAGGAGTGACTGTATCTGACAGTCCTAAATCTATACTACTGAGCTGAATTAACTGTATCTGACAGTCCTAATTCTGTAACTAAAACTGTGGGATGTATTTATCTAACCAACATATCCCATACAAAGCTGAATAAGGTCCAACCTGTAACCTCAGCTAGAAGGTGTTAGTACTGCACCACTGGTAAAGACAACTGCTGTGGAGTTATTCCTAATCTAGCGGGTGTCCCTTGGGATCAGTCCTATACATTTAAATGTGCTAGTGGGTGATCCCTGAGTATGTCAGTCCTATCTAATGGGTGACATCTCATACCTATGCTGGCTATGTAGTTTTGGAACTTAGGGATTGCTTCTAGGGATCTCAGTCTTATCTAGTGGGTGAGTCCCCATCCTTAGGCTCGCTCGTTGCTGAATCCTACTCTCATCTGAAAGACACTGAATTGATTAACTAAACTGTACTGATACTAGTGGTATTCTTTAGTGGAGCTAAACTAAATTTACTGAGTTTCGTTAACTGACGAAATGTTCTGAGTTTTGAGGACTGACTGAGAATACTAAAGTTATTGAGATTGACTGGGAAAATTGAGGTTACTGAGATTACTGAACTACTCAGATTACTTAGATTTCTGAGATTTCCTGAGTCACATAACTGACTGAGTTCTATAGATCATAGCTTAACTGAGGAGATCGTAAAAACATGACATGGCTCTAGGCACACAACTAAATGTTCGGGTACAAGTACCCCCAGGAATCGATGAGAAAAAACTGACATGGCATGGCTTACTTGAACACATGACCAACAACACAATTCATAATTCATATATTGAAGAACTTCATCAAACATGTCATATACATAAACTTGTACATACATGGGGATTTCATGATATCTTACTAGTTGGGCATTGTTCTTTCATCTAGGCATTTAATCATACATATGATCGGCATAGCACATGTAGACAGTATGATACAATAATCAAACATCACGATTCATGTATAATTTCATCATCCTAGGGTTTATTCATAGTTTCACATGAAAATACATCTATACAAATCAATTTCACATAAAATTGATCACCCAATATGGATTTGAATTCAATTGATCATTCTCAACATAAACAAAACAAACCCAACTTGAAATTCATAAAGAAATCCATAGACTTAAACTTAGAAAAGAGATTCTTGGGCTTCATGGATGAAAAGAGTCCATGAATGAACACTACACATACCTTAACTTGTGATTCTATAAAGATTGACGGAGAGATTCTTGAAATTTAATGGTGAATTCCCTTGGAATTGAACCTTCTATGAAAACCCTAGGGCTTGTTCTTGAGAGTTTTTGAGAGTAATTGAGTATAAGTTGCTGAATTATGGCCAAATCTCGTGTTATAAGGCTATATAGAGTGGAAAATTGACCCTTTTTAACCCTAGGACACATATTTAATTTCTGAGAAAATTTCCAGATTTTCATCCTTGGTGCGATGCGCCACTATCGCGCCAAGTCACTGGAAAGTGACAAATGAGAAATTGCACGGTGGTGCGACGCGAAGCTATCGCGTTGCCACCTTGTCTACGACCTGGAAGTTTGGCGCGACATGCCACTATTGTGGAGAAATACTGAAAATTGACAATTTCTATTTGAGCTATCTCCGCGATGTTCTGACGGCTCAAGTGATACACTGTCTCACTAAAAAGGCTCTAACTCTTCGCCAGAGTGTTGAATTTACCACATGACAAAAAAGTAAAAATCTTGAAAATACCACGTGTAAAAAAGTGGATTCATATTTCAAATAAATCTTCTAACATTCTTGGGAAACTTTTCAAGCTAGGAAAAGTATGGGTATTATAGGTTAGGTCTTGATAAGGTGTTGAATGTTCAAGATTCGAAAGGTTTTAGGACTCCTTGATGATTCTGATGTTTTAATTATTGTCTGTTGGTTGCAAATGAAAGATCCACCTACTTTGATTTGCTTGAGAAAGAAATCAAATATAGTAGGAAGTGAATTATCAACAGGGACTTGGAAATAGTTTGTTTAATAATCAGCGGTGTTACAAGGTTGGTTAACCTGAGGTAAAATATGTGCAGTGAATATCAATTCCCTAAGTTAGAGAGGATTAGGTAATTAAATGCTTAGGTAGGTCGAGAGATATTTAAACATAACTTTGATAAAGATAACTGGTTGTCCTACCTACCGTGGGAATCTTGAACCACTAGTAGCATCTGTTACTGCTAACACATTTAACGCTAACACATTTGAGGCTTTTAAGTATGAATGATTTTGAAGTCTTAAGCAACTTTTATCCTTTTGATTGGTTTATGTTTAATTTTACAGTAGAAGCTAATATGATAGAGAATTACCAAGAATGGAAGCAAAGGAGTTAAAATCAGAAGTAGATAAAGGCAAAAGTATGGCTGACGATATTTTTGATAAGTTGTCAGCCTTGTGATAAGCTATTAGATTCATCATCACCCATAGACAGAGAATTGGCCTAAGATTGAAATATGTGATGACATTTGGTGATGGTTCATCAAGGATCTGATAAGCCATCAAGAATGCCGTCAACCTAAGGCAACACATGAGAACTGAAGAAGAGGCTTGACCACATTTTGTGATAGGTTGTCAAGAAGTTGATAGGGCATCACTTTTTCTCATCAGCGGTAGGCAGAAAGTACTAAAAGCATAAATGAAGCTAACGACATTTGTGATAAGTCGTCATCCTTTTGATAGGCTATCACAAATGGCGTCACCTAATTCGAATAATTTCTAAATTTTATTATTTTGTTTCCACAATTAGGGTGAACTATTTAAAGCCTTGTTTAGGGTTTTCTTAGGAGTTCCGAACCTTGAGTTTTGAGGAATATACTTTGATTTTTTTCTTTCTAACTTGTTGGCTTGAGAAAGCAATTACTTTAAAGAGATTATATTCATTATTTTGGGATTCCTTTGTGATTTAGTCTGAGAATCTCTAGTTTATATTCATCTTGTGGTAGGTTTATCTTTCAAAGCATGAATTCATCTAGGTGTTTCGATTATTACGTCAATGAGCGGCTAAATTTATTTAACCTGAATTATGGGATCTAGGGTAGGTCTTGATAAGGTGTTGAGTGTTCAAGATTCAAAAGGTGGTAGAACTCTTTGATGATTCTGATATTTTAATTATTGTCTATTGGTTGTAAACGATAGATACCACCTACTTTTATTTGCTTGAGAAAGAAATCAAATATAGTAGGAAGTGAATTATCAACAGGGACTTAGAAATACTCCATTTAATAATCAGCGCTGCAACAAAGTTGGTTAACCTGAGGTAAAATCTAAGCAGTGAATATCAATTCCCTAAGTTTGAGAGGATTAGGTAATTAAATGCTTAGGTAGGTCGAGAGACATTTAAGAGTAACTTTGATAAAGATAACTGGTTGTCCTACCTACCATGAGAATCTTGAACGACTAGTAGTATCTGTCAAGTACCAAAACCCCTAGTGAACTTAATTCTGCTTTTTCATAAACTCTTATTTACAAACACTGAATCTAAAGTTACCAACAATTACTTGTTAAGCTAAAAACCCCCTTTGCTGGAAACATCGAACTATCAATTGATTAAATCACAAACGACTTACGTTCACACCATATTCCCTGTGGGATTTGACCCCAACCTATTTGGGTTTTATATTGACAATGATCACTTACATTCTCATTAGAGAGGTGTAGTTTGAGTGTTATCACTAATGATAGTTGAAACCAAAACAGTGTATATATATTAAAACAACTTTGTTTAATACTATGCTGTTTCAAAAAATCTAATCAAGTCATATAACTGTTACAATAAATTAGCTTCAAAAATACCTTCCTATACCATAATTAAAATTCAAAATCAAGTAGCTATACCAAAAGCTAAATTAAAAAGGCAGATTGCTACACCAAAAAAAAGATTTATAAAGTAGCTTCCTAATAATAACAACTAAATTGTCTATGGAATAACAATCAATTTTGTATTATCACGATCAAATTATGGCCTCATTGGCCTGTCTGGACTCTCATCATTACTCATGGCATTTTCCTCAATCTTCTGAGTCCCTTGATTCCATAAAAGGGCAGTGGATCGAGTGCGCAAAGCTTCAACATCAAAGGATCTTGGTGGTACACCTTTTCCATGGCTAATATACTCTGCATATGCAGTAACATATACTCCACAATCCCTGCACATTCATATTTATGGGATGTAAGTAGTAAACTGAAATAAAAAATATATGTTTATAATAACTCATAATAATAAACTTAAAAATTATGGTATATCAACTTACAAACTCCCGTCGACTGTTGTGGTACATCATCCACATATACCATATCTAGAAATAATTCTTCTTTACGAACGATGTACCTTGGATGAGAGGAAAAATCAATACCTTTTTACTTGTAAACATTTGAATTTTCTGAATACGTAGGTATCAATTTTGAAAGCTTTCTCATCTCATGCGCCACAGATGAATTATGACGAGCAGACCTGTAAGAGTCATAGACATATAGACATCTATCGTTGAATGATAAAATAGCCAATACCCAATGTATTCTAGCCACATTTACTGGGATAAATATGTGATCCACAGTATGCCAAGGTACAGAAGCATGGAATCTAAAATGATTGATGTATTCAACAATTGTCTTCTCTTAACTACTCAGGTTATACTCTTTTGTATTGTCGTCATACTTGTCAAAAATATTTGATATTGTTGTACTGAATAAACAGTTGTCTGTACTGAATTTGTACTGACTGTTTGGATCATATTTTGTTTTCTTACGCAAGTTGTATAGGATCACATCAATGTACTGTATATAAAAAAATATTAGACTTAATACTATTAGTTATTATGTAAAACATTGAATTTTGTTTACATTATATATATATATATATATATATATATATATATATATATACATACATACATACGGAGTCATTGAACATCTGGTAAGGAAAGCATAGCATGTAAAACCAATTCTTATCTCCAACAGATTCAACGCCAAAGAATAATTATGGCTTGATGACTTCTTTTTTGCTCAGATAATGATCTTCAAGGCAACCCCTATACAGAAAAATTAATACTCCCTTCGTTTAAAAAAGAATGACCTACTTTGACTTGACACAAAGTTTAAGAAAATAAATAAGACTTTGGAATCTTGTGGCCTTAAATTAAAGTTGTGTAAAATGTACCAAAATGTCCTTTATTCTTGTGGTCCTAAACTATTGCCAAAAAGGGAAAGGGATCATTCTTTTTGAAACAGACTAAAAAGAAAAGTAGGTCATTCTTTTTGAAACGGAGGGAGTACTTTGTAAAAAAATGTATTTTAGAAAACATATATACATATATATAAGAAGTTAGAAGATAACAAACTTGAAAGCATGCCTCTTTAGCGTTCCTTCGTGAACCCAATCCAAGAAGCGAGAATACAATTTCTCGTTATGTGGTCCGTATATGGTGTCGGATACAAATGGATGTTTTATGCCAATTATCTTAGGCATCCTTGATGAAGAACCTGAAAAAACATATAATAATAAATAAATAAATACAAAACAAGTTCACCAAATAAAAAATAAAATTTATACGAAAATATAATAGTACCAGATCTAGAACCAAAATCGGCCATATAAGGCAAAGTTTTCCATCTGCCTGGTTTTCGTGTCTTTGGGGGTAGAATAGGTGTTTGTCTAGATACTTTGGACTTGTGCAGAGCTATAATCTGTTTCTCGATGTTCAAACTTGGGAGTAAATCATTAGGAATAAAATCCTACGATTCTATTAGATATTGAGTAGACTTTTATTGCTCGATATGAAGAGGATCATCTATATGAACAGAAGCTGCAACCAAGTCCTGATTCTCAGGAGATTGAATGCTTAAATCTATCTGAAAATTAACTATTTGTAACTCCATTTGACAAACGTGTCATTTACACATTCAGCTGTGCATTCATCCACCTAAAACAAATATAACCACAAACATTTTAAAAAAACTAAAAAAATAAATTAAAATAAAAAAAATTATAGAATAAAATATACTCGTACTTCAGTTTGCTCAACATAATGATCTTTTATTTCATATGCAGCATAGATCTCCTTTGCGTTTTCTAACTCAGTAACCGAGACAGTCTGAACTTTGATTTTCATTTCTGTATTCAAAACCTAAAATAGAAGAAGTCAATAAACAAACACACCATATCAGTACGTTATATATTACCATTGAATTGTATATACGTCTACTGTATATGTGCAAATTGTATATATTACCAATTGCAAACTGTATATATGTCTGGATACATATATGCAAATGAAATATGCATATATACACACGGACAATTGTATATATGTATATGAAATATATTGAAGAAACTACTAATCATTTGCATCATTAAGCTAGCACATTTTAATCACCTTAACATATGAAATAATTGCATCACAAGAAAAATTAGTTTCTTATTGAAGCATGTCCAGCAAAATATAATGTATTCATTTTAATAATCTTAAAAAAATGAACCAAAATAAAAAATTTATAGAATAAAAGATACTCGTACTTCAGTCTGCTCAAAAGGATGATCTTTTATTTCAACATCAGCATCATTCGTTTTTGGATTTTTCGATTCATCAATTTATTTTTCTAACTGAGTAACCAAGATAGCTTGAACATCGATTTTCATTTTTGTATTCAAGACCTAAAATACAAGAAGTCAATAAACAAGGACACCATATAATTATGTTATATATGACCATTGAACTGTATATATGTTATAACTTGCAGAGAACTAGTATTTAAATCAAACTGTATAAACATATATCCAAATGTAAACTGTATATCCATATATCCAGATGAAACTATATATATGTAAATTGTATATAACCGATAGCCAACTATAAATTGTATATACATATACTGTATATAGGAAAAATGTATACATATCCAATTGCAATTTATATATATGTTGGGATACATAAATGCAAACCATACATACATATATTCAAATCAAAACTGTATATATGTATATGCAATAGAGTGAAGAAACTACTAAGCATTTGCATGGTTAAATAAGAACATTTTAATCACCATAACATATGAAATCTCCGCATCACAATAATTTACATTGTTAAACAAGCACATTTTAATCACCATAACTTATGAAATCTCCGCATCAAAATAATTTGCATCGTTAAACAAGCACATTTTAATCATAATAACATATGAAGTAATTGCATGACAATTAAAGTTAGTTTCTAATTGAAGCATTTCCAGCAAATATGTATGTAATTATTTTTAAAACCTTAAAAAATGGATATAATAAAAAAATAGAATAAAAATTACTCATGCTCAACAGGATGGGTTTTTATTTAAACTGCATCATCGATCTCCTTTGCGCTATTCAATTCATCAATTAGTTTTTCTAACCGAGTAACCAAGGCTGTTTGAACTTTGATTTCTATTAATCTATTTAATACCTAAAATACAAGAAGTCAATAAAAAAATACACAGTATAAGGATGTTATATATAAACATTGAACTGTATCTATGTTAGAAAACTAATATGGAGAAATTCTAAAAAAATCAAACTGTATAAATATATATCCAACTGCAAACTATATATCCATATATCTAAAATATTACTGTATATATAAACTGCATATAAGATATCCAACCATAAACTGTATATAACAGGAATTGAACTATATGTATATACCTTTGAATCTTTGCTATTCCCTGGAGTATAATGCACATTACTGAATGGAGTTTCTTGTTCATCGTTTGGAGATGACTATTTCATTGAATCCTAATAATTATTGACATATCATTGTTTATGTTATGTACTATTCTTTGTATAAAAAATTCTAACTAATATATGTAAGATTATTACCTTTTCATGATCAACTTTACATTTGATAGCATCCATGACCAGCTACAATTTATCATTTATCAGATCCCGCAAACTCTGAAATTCAAACTTCACCTACATAATCATTTTAAAAAGTTTTAGTGGAAATTCAATAGTTTGTTGATGTTTAAAATTATACTTACATAATTCTCAAGCGCATCAACTTTTTGGTTGAGAGAATTTATGTCAACAGGCGGCTTTGTTCTCTGTACTTCTGGTTCAGAAATTGATAGAGCAGAATTTGATGATCGAATTTGATCGCTCACTTTATTCCTATGTAATTTCAATTTTATTGCTCTTTTACTAACACCACGAGTTGGTTTCCTATAGCTCGCCACTTTTGACATAATCTTTGGAGGACTCTTGATGGATATTGATGCACCCGATGAAATTTGCTTTTGCTTTTTTTTTTTACAGGTGAATCAGGTACAACTAACTTTGTCTTTCCCTTATGAACATCTAAAAATTTAGGCAACTCTTGAAAGTCATCGTCGAAATCGACAACATACTTGATTGGAGATTCTCTGACTACATGGTCATCAATTTTAGGTGAAAGTTGAAATGATGTAATTTTATTTGCGGAAGCCTCGATGTTTCAAAAAATAATCTTCATAACATCATTAAAAAATGTTAAAAAAAAGTTGTCTGTTATTATAACATGTGCACATATGAATATTAAACGACATTTCAAATTAATCCATTTTGACATAAAAGAAAAACTTATAAATTCTATATATATAAATTGTATAACCAAAATGTTACTGTATATATATAAACTGTATATAACAGATATCCAACCATAAACTGTATATAAGTATTTTGAATATTTAACCAACACAAAAACATGACAGGATACAAAAAGATATTGTTACATAAATAAAAAATATTTGTATATATCACTAAGCACATAAAATAAACAAAGGAAAAATTGTAATTAAATCTACGAGGATATTGACTTTTACCTTCTTACACTTGAACATGTTCTACATAAGTCATTTGTATCGTGGACGATTTTCTATGATTTGCCAATTAAGCAACCTAGGAATTTGATCACCTATTCTTTTTACAAGTCGCTTATCAACATTGGAACAACATTCATACATCCATACTTGCATAGCGTACTACATGCCATGAAGTTGGTAGTACTGACCATCGGATTTCAACTTCCTTGAAATGATTTTGGCAAGTTTTCAAATGCTTCTTTATCCTAGCAGTAATCCATGTACCTTCCTTGATCAACGATATCAAAATAAAATCTAGGTACTCAAACGGTGTATATCTCTCCAGACATAATAAAACGATAGATGATATATAGAATGATAATCTTCAAAGCATCATCATCATCCTGACCCCATACTTGGTCATCAAAAGCCTGAAATAATGTTGCTTTGTAAGGTTCTTCTTCACCACCAAAATACTTCCGAAGTAATCTATTTGGCACACTTGTGTCAAATACAAAGTCAGCCTTAGAAGCAACACAATTTAGATCGGATATAATTGCAAATTCCCTTAAATAAAATCTTAACGTGTAGATATTGAACCGCATCATTAGAACATCAGTTGAACTTTCAACTCAAGTGATATAACGCAACAAAACATTTGTGATTAAACCGACGAATCTGGCATGTAGGCGTACTGAGCAAAGCAGGTACGCATAAATCTACTAAGTTTTACAAATGATAACTTCTTTTTTAAGGTATCAAAAATGTTTATCTCCACGTAACACGCCATATGTAGGGCTTTCTTTGGAAGATCAGTGATTACAAAAATGCTATCCCGTTGAATAAAGAAAATACAAATGAGCATAACAAAAAATAATATACACATTTAAATAATTACGTATATAAAGTGTTATCCATGAACTAGTTATACCTAAATACATCTTACACCTCATAAAAGATATATATATCATCTAACAATATATATGTATGCTCATTGTGATGCTAAACTATATATATGTATATATCAAATGAAAAAAATTAGTGATGTATATATGTATATATGAATATGTACTCGTACTAATATTCTTGTGTCATTCGATTGTATATATGTATATGCACACCATACTAAATAAATACTAATCAAAATCATTCTTAAACAAGCATATTTTTATCCCAAAAATATATGAAATAATTGCATCACAAAGAAAATTATTAGTTTGTTATCGAAGCATATCAGCAAATGCTCTGGAAAACATTATCCAAAATAAAAGCATAAACACAAAAACATAAATCAAGCCAGGCACATTTCTACAAGTTCACTCTATATACATATATGCAAACTGTATATACATATATACTCTCTCTCTCTCTCTCTCTCTCTAAATATATACAAACTGTATATACATAATTGAACTCTAAAAATGTAGATATATGCATATGCATACATTATTCTACAGAAAGTATATATGTAAGTTTACTATATATATATATATATATGCAACACTGTATTTACATATACCCAAATGCAAACTTTATGTACATATATTTTTGTAGAATATGTATGTACTTTTATTCATATGACAAAATACACATATATATCTAGGAAACTTCATTTACATATGTTCTACCCAAAAAGTATATGAGTATATGTACATTAAAACAAAATTGTAAATTGAAAAATAATTCTATTTCATAAAAATATATACAAAACTACCTCATCATCATTGTCAACTTCATTCCTTCCCCCTTTAGATTGAGATGCCTTAGAATATTTAACCCTTTCTTCTTTTCTAGAAGATGCAAAATCCTTTCCTTTTCTTTTTTTCGATAAACCAACCACTGATATTTTGGATGTGTTCGTTAAATTATCTCTTGACTGTGAATGTACCATGCTACTATGATTATTGATATGGTCGTTCTTTTGTTATGTTTGTGACTCTGCTCTTGACTTATCCATTTCCAAATCCGCTAAAAAACCTGCATTTCCACTATCTAATTGAAAAATACCCAAATTAAATAATGGAGCACCACAATTAATCATGGGTATATTTCCAATACCTTTTGTTAATCTATTATTAGGGGTTTCTTCATCCATTTAAAATAACAAGTAATTGATAACTTGAAGCCCTAATAAAAAATGCAAAATAGATGAACAATTTAATAACAAAAAAATACTAAAAGATTACCTCAAAATAAAAAAGAAATTAAATCTAATAACAAAAAAATACTAAAAGATTACCTCAAATCTTCAATAAATATCATAAACTAATTTTATATGGTGACAAATCCGTCAAAACGATTTTTCAAAGAACAATCAATGATGGATATTATAGTGATTTTTAGCTTAAAATAAATAGATAACACTAGAAGAAGATCTTTTGAATAATTGTGTATTAGGATGTTGCCAAGGTTGTTGTTTCTTCAATGGAAAATCAAGCAGAGAGTATATGCGATTTTGAGAGAAAACCAAGAAAAAAAAAGTTGAAGAACATATCTACAATAATCTTGAGTTTTGATAATCCCGTTGTTACCGTTTATTCAACCAATAGAATAGAGAGAGAGAGAGAAAAAAATAAAATATCAAAAATAAATCATTTAGAGATAAAATCGGTATATACGCATCTTAAATATTTGTATATAGAGCCCCACCAATAAACTAATTTTAAACTGTCAAATGACTATAAATTGTAATTTTATAAAACATTAATCATATTATGTAATTAATATAGTATTTTTTCTATAATATGTTTTTTTCCAAAAAAGAAAAAGATTATTTTTTGGCTTAAAAAAGGATTTTGGGGTTATTTAAAAAATAATCCATATTAATTTATCATTTAGACAACTTTATTTAATTTTAACGAAATTGAAAATCGATTGGTCAATTGCATTGTAATTATGACCACTATTTCAATTATGGTCAAATTTAATAATTTTGACTATATTTAGTTGCAATTTGATACGAATTAATAACTGGTTTAATCTCGAGTTTCTTGATTTGATAAAATCAAACACCTATTTTTTCAAATAAATTATTTTGGATAACAAATTATATTTAAATCAGGACTTTTCCCATTTGAATTGATTTTCAAGATAAATCTTAATAATAGTCCAATTTTGATAAAATGTTCATTTTAGTAATGAAATTTATACAATCATGCGTATGTAAATAAGAAACATATAATTTTCACTTAAATGACAAAATTAACTCAAAATAAATTTTTTAGAGCACATTTATTCGGATGAAATAAATATTCTAATTTTATTAAAAATTGAAGAAACTAAGAATTAAATTTAGTCGTGGAGGGAAAAAATTAGGTATCAACAACTGCCCCTCCCTTTGGGTAGAGTGGATGTAAGTAATTCTAGACAAAGGGAGTTCGATGTTCCTAATTTTTTTGGACCACAAATTCGTCTCTCAGATAAGATTGGTTTTCGCACGAGTTTCATGGATTTATGGCTGGACCTCGATATCAAGTTTTCTACATATCTCAGGTTCATGAGAATTCAGGCCACTTGTAGTTCATAAAGTTTGATTTTAAGCACGATTAAAAAAAGTCACAAACTATCTCAATTTTTAAATTTTGGTGAAATCAAAAAGCTACAGAATAAGAGGATTAGGGGGAGGTTGAAATGCAGTCGAGTTTTCAACATAGAGCTCAACCTACATATCCTTGAGACTCAAGAAATCAGACTGCTTGTAGTTTGACTCAATCGGTGGAAAAGATAGTCTCTTATTTAAGACAACCTTTGGTTCAGAATGAGTGATAAGTTATTTGAGCTTATGGAAAATAGGATTGAAATCTCTTAACCATGAATGTGGGATCTTTCACATCCATAGGCAAGAATTTACTTGGACATAATTTTTAAAACTTTGAGTGCGTTATAACTCAGATTTGAAGAAAAGGAAAGGTTACTTTCAGTATGATTTTAGAAGTATCCTAAAAGTGAAAATGAAACCAGAATATCCCAAAATATCCCACATGCCTTCTAATAGAAGTGTGGTTTGATGGTGGTGGAAGTCACCCTTTAGCTCGCGTCTAAAGAGTTTGATATTCCTCTTTGGACTATGTCCAGTTCGCTGCTAAGACAAAGTTCCATATTATGTTGCATCCTTTTTGGAGTCGTCCACATCTGTGGTTTTGAATTGGGAATTTCATCTTTTCAAATGCTCTCGACAACATCTCAAACAAAATAGTTATTTGTAAATGTAGCATTACACTAACGTAACTTTGTGAAAACTTATTTGAACATGTTGTGCTGTGATAGTTGATGAACCAATTTGCACAACCTTGAATGGTGTGATGGTCCAACATATCTCATTGAAAGGAGAACAACCCATTTTGAATATAAATGCCACTTTGAATGGAGTGATAACCAATGTGTCTTATTGAAAGAAGGATGACCTATTTGAATGTAACATGCCACTTTAAATGGAGTGACGGTCCAACATATCTCATTGAAAGGTGTACGACCTATTTTGAATGTAAACACTTTGAACGGAGTAACAGTCCAACGTGTCTCATTAAAAGATGAACGACCTATTTTGAATGTAACATGTCATTTTGAATGGGGTAACGACCTAACGTGTTTTATTGAAAGGAAGACAACCTATCTTAAACATAACATGTCACTTTAAATGGAGTGACGATCCAATATGCTTTATTGAAAGGAGGATGACCTATCTTAAATGTAACATGTCACTTTGATCAAAGTGACGATCCAGTGTGTCTCATTGAAAGGTGGACGACCTATCTTGAATGTAATATGTCACTTTGAATGGGGTGACACCCCAACATGTCTCATTGGAAGGCAAATGACCTATGTTGAATGTAATGTGCCATTTTTAACAAAGTGATGGTCTAAAATGTCTTATTGAAAGGTAAACAACCTATATTAAATATAATATGTCACTTTAAATGAGGATGATGGCTCAATGTGTCTTGTTGAAAGCCGGACAACCTATCTTGAACGTAACATGCCACTTTGAATGGAGTGACGGTCCAATGTGTCTCATTAAAAGATGTACAACCTATCTTGAACGTAATATGCCACTTTGAATAGGGGATGTCCCAATGAGTCTCATTGAATGGCGGATAACCTATCTTGAACGTAACATGCCACTTTGAACAGGGTGACGGCTCAATGAGTTTCATTGAAAGATGGACGACTTATCTTTAATGAAGTATGTCACTTGAATGGGGTGACATCTTAAATATAATAAGATATGTCCTTTATAAAAGGTCTTTGAACCAAATAAGATTTGTCCTTCTGATAGGGCGGATGACTCAAATATGATGTATCCTTTTGAAAGGGTGGATGACCCAAATGTAATAAGAAATGATAGAAGTTGATTTATTGAAATGAATCCTTTGAATCAGGAGTCCTTTATAGGATTTATGCACGTCTTGAGCTTCTATATTGAATCCTTAAACTTTGACAGGATACTTTGCATTATTTCTTATAGACGGTCTTGCATAACGCCGCCTGTATAACTTAAACAACACTTATTAAAAACACAACAATTTATTATAACTAAGTCAGGTGTATAATATAAGATAAAGTTTAAAGATAAAGATGAAGTTGTTTGACTCATAATGACTTAGAGATAGCAGTTCAGATAATATCTCCATATCTTCATCGTTATGCCCGATCATTTCTCTATAAAACCAGAGAAAGTGTTAGAAATCATAACGAAGTAATAGAAACATAAATCAAGAGAAAGACGACGGAGAGAAATCCAATTTATTATGGCAAGGCCAGAATGGGTCTGATAATACCTTTTGTCATGCTTAAAATTGTCAACTTTGTGACTTCACTGTTCCTGCATCCAAAGAAAAATTCTTAGCTTTGAGAGGCTAGCTGTGTTGGTATTGCCTTACTCTTCTGATGTACATTGTTGATCATTGATTTGAATTTTTTTTTTATCTTGAGTACAACTTTTGTGGGATTTTTTAGGATCCTCCTAAAAAATTTTCCCCGGTCTATAACATATAACTCTCAAACTTTCTTATAACTTGCGACATTTGTGAAATAAGAAATTTTTGAGACCTTCTCAAAAAAATTTTCCTAGTCTAAAATGTAAAATATTTGAGTTGTTTCTGACGTAGAGTATTTTAAGCATATAGAACTTTAAAAATTATTCCCCGATCTCAGCAACGTCTGATTTTCAACTTTATAGCCAATGTCAAGTTTTGTGAAATTTTTGAGACCTTTTAAAAAATATATAACACCCCGTATTTCTCTATCATAATCTAAGTCCCAATACATGAGTATTCATATATGAAATTTTTGAAATACTATTTATTTTCCAGTTTAGAGAATGCCATTGCGTAGGAAATTCAATTAGCTTTCCAACAACATAAAATTTGCCCAAATTCGATAACCGGGTAAGAAGTTATGGCGATTTTAAGTTTTAGTTGCAAAACACCATCATTTTAACTCTTAGTCTATCGCGTAGGCATCCCAAATAAAAATTATCAATTTTCAGTGTGACTCCGCGATCATGGCTTATCGCGGAGTAAGCCAATTTCCCATTTGTCAATTTTCAGTGGGCCTCCGCGATGTTGGCGCATCGCGGAGGTGGAAAAAATGGCACCCAAAGGCTTACCGTGATAATGGTGCATTGTACCGTCAGCCCAGTTCCTAGTTTCCAGTTTCTAGTAGAACGACACGATAGCGCAGCATCGCGCCAGGAGCCTATTTCAGGAAAATTTGATGAAAAATTAATAGTTCATCCAGGGATAAAACAGTTCTTTTCCTCTTTATTTTAGTCTAATTAGTTGTGATACTTAAGCCCTAAAAATATTTTTAAAATCATTCTTTAATTAATTTTCCCTAAATCAATAGGCATTCTCTCCCAATCAAGAACCCTAGCTCTCAAATTCAAGGGCAATCCTCAGGAATTCACCAAGAACTTCAAGAAATCCATCAATTAAGGTATGTTAGATGTTCATCCATGGATCCCTTTCATCCATGGAGCCCAAGTAACCTATTTTAAATCACCAAGTTATAATCTTTCAAGTTATTATGGTTTAAATTATGATTTCATCCATGAATCTCCTTTACTGTTGATTTTATACCATATTACCACGAAATTATTATTATTATTTAATCCTTCATGATTTAATAGTATTTTTTATTGAATTAAACCATGATTTAATGCTATTATAATGAATTCATGCTACTCCTACAAATTCCATGACATTCCTATGATTGTTTTAAACCATGAACTACAAGTGTTTGATAAAATGCCTACAAGAGTGATTTATTTAATAAGAGCCTTCATGTTTTAGCCTTCAAGCTTTAGTGTCTTTTCAATATTGTTATTTTGAGCCTTGGGGGAATTGAATACCCGAAAACCATAGCTGTTTATTTAGTCTAGCCTCAGTACATTATAGAATAGTCTTCAGATTATATTATGAGCATTATTAGAATAGGCAAATATCAGTTATTTAACTCAGAACAGTCTAGTATCGCAGTGTCTTTCAATTGGGAGTAGGATTTAGCACCGAGTGAGTGTAAGGATGGCGGCCTCCCCATCAGATAGGCAGAGTCATTAGTAAAAGTCCCTATACTCTAGAAATACGTTGCCAACGTAGGATATAAGTAGTCACCTGTCAGATTAGGCTTGACTATCTTCCAGGGGTCACTTGTCAGTTCAGGCTTGACACCCTTAATCCTTTAGATGTTATATCAGTTTAGTGGATCCACACAGCTATTATTAGTATTTATGGCACAGTATTAACATCTTTCTAACTGAGGTTACAGGTTGGACTCCGATTAGCTCATATTGGGGAATGTCGGTTAGATAATACCTCCCATAGTCTCAGATATAGTCTCAGTTACAGTCCCAGCTCAGTCATTCAGTCTTAGTATTGTTTGACTAAAGCATACAGATTTTAGTTATTTCATTATTTTGGTTTACAGATTTTACGCAGTTTATGTTGTATGATTGGTCATACATCCTCAGTATTTACAGATTTCCATGCATTATCAGTGTCTACATACTCCATGCTCTCTACTCAGTACTCCATGCTTTACATGCATATCCAGTTAATTATTAGTTTTGTTCATGAAATCATGCATATCAACCTACCTCATTTAGCATACTAGTACATTCAAAGTACTTTTCAAATACCTTTTCTTCTGTCATATGATGTCTCATATCATAGGTGCCGACGCTCAGTTCTTGAATCGAACCTAGATTCTTAGATTATCAATAGTACAGTAGTAGTGGTGAGTCCTCATCTTCGATGATAGATTATGTTACTTTATGTCTTTATGTTAGTAGTTAGTAGAGTTAGTTGGGGCCTGTCCCATCAACTTATAGTATTCGGTTTAGAGGCTTTTTAGACACTACAGTTAGCTATTCAGACTATTCAGATTTCAGTATTTTTATTAGATTCATAATTCAGTAGTTATTTCATTATTAAAACCTTATGACTTTTCAGTTATCTTTCCACATTCATGATTATATTATTCAATGCTCACAACAGGTACTATCTCATGGGTTAGCTTGTGGTCTCCAGGGACCGTAAGCACTATGTAACGACTAGGGGGTAGTCTTGGGTCATTACAAACTTGGTATCAGAGCCTAAGGTTTGAAACTGTCCTAGGAAGTCTAAAAACCGCATTGAGTAGAGTCTTTTTCCTGGGTCTGTTTTGCGCCACACTTATGGATGAGAGGCTACAAGGCGTTTAAGAAAAGTTTCCCTTCTTTCGGTATTTATGTCATGTGATTGAGCATGAGATCAAGTTAAACTCTCTGTCTAATCCACTTCTTCCTTTCATTTACAGAACATGTCTCCCCAGAAGAACTAAAGAAGAACAAGAACTCAATCAGCCCCTCAGCCCGTCCAGGCAGATCCTAAGGACGAGCATGTCTCTCTCACAAAATTCAGGGTTGCGTTCACTACTTTAGCAAACTCCATAGCAGTATAGAATAAATGGCCAGCTACTGTTTCGGCCAACCCAGTGGCCAATACTGCTACAACCAGAATTCAGGATTTCACCTAGATGAATCCTTCTTACTTCACGGGGTCCAAGTTTGAAGAGGATCCACAGGAATTCTTAGATATAGTTTAGAAAGTCACAGATGCTATGGGGGTAACGTCTAGTTATAGTGCCGAGTTGGCTGCATATCAATTGCAGGATATAGCCCATACTTGGTTTAAGAAGTGGAAGGTTGATAGGGGTGTAGATTCAGGGCCTGTAGAATGGGAAGAGTTCGCCACAACTTTCTTAGACAGATTCTTCTTATTGGAGTTGAGAGAGGCCAAAGTGTTAGAGTTCATTAATTTAAGGCAAGGCAGCATGAGTGTGAGGAAGTATTCCCTCAAGTTTACTCAGTTAGCTAGGTATGCTCCTCATGTGGTAGTGGATAATAGGTCCAAGATGAGTAAGTTTATATCTTGCATATCTGATAGTGTGTTTAAGGAGTGCAGGGCTGCAAATTAATTAGTG
This sequence comes from Capsicum annuum, assembly GCF_002878395.1. NCBI lineage: Eukaryota > Viridiplantae > Streptophyta > Magnoliopsida > Solanales > Solanaceae > Capsicum > Capsicum annuum. The sequence goes on from NC_061118.1 coordinate 95,255,168, forward strand.
AGATAGACTTGCTAGGCTGATGGACCATGCTCAACAGATAGAGGAGCAAAAGATTAGGGAAAGGGAGAGAGAAAACAAGAGAGCTAGGACGGGTAGTTTTAATTTCAATTAGCCAAAGTCAAAAGGTGGTAACCGTCCTTAGTTTCATCAGAGGTTTTCAGCCCCAGTACCTTCTTCAGCCAGCATCTAGTATCCAAATTCAGAAACAACAATAGGGATAGGGAACCAGGCTCTAAGTCCCAGGTTAGTGTTAGCAGTGCTCGTACCAATCCTTTATGTCAAAAGTATGGCAGACACCATCAAGATGAGTGTAGAGCGGGTAGCAATGTGTGCTTTGGGTGTGGAAATCCAGCTGATCAGATTCGAGAGTGTTGGGTAGTTGCTCAGAAGGGTAGAGATGTACACCAACAGGGCCAATCCCATCAGTCGTCAGTTCCATCCGGTCGCCCACCTCAGCAGGGTGTCGCTTTCAGTGGTTAACGTCTAAAAAAATTATATGCTCTTCAGTCCCACCAAGATCAGTAAAATTCTCCTGACGTAGTTACTGGTATGTTCTAAGCCTTTCACTTACATATTTATGCTTTACTAGACCCTGGAGCTTCTCTTTCTTTTGTAACTCCATATATAACTATCAATTTTGGAGCCAGTTTGAAAATCTAGCAGAGATCTTTTTAGTGTCTACCCCAGTGGGGATTTCCATTATAGCCAATCAGGTATACAGGAACTGTCTGGTCACAATGTCTCAAAAAGTTACTTCAGTTGATCTCGTAGAGTTAGAGATGACAGATATTGACATTATTCTTAGCATGGATTGGCTCCACTAATGCGATGCCTCAGTTGATTGTAGAAACAAAATAGTTCATTTTTAGTATTCAAATGAACCAGTCCTTGAATGGAGGGGTAGTACTACAGCTCTTAGGGGTTAGTTGATTTCTTACCTTAGAGCCAGAAAGATGATATCCAAGGAGTGTGTCTATTATCTTGTATGAGTCAAAGACTCTAACTCAAAAACTCCTACTCTTGAGTCAGTCCCAGTAGTAAGTAAATTCTCAAATATATTTCCTGAAGATCTTCTCGGAGTTTCTCCCAAAAGGTAAATCGACTTCGGAATAAACCTTCTCCCAGATACTCAACCTATATCTATTCTTCCATACACAATGGCTCCAGCTGAACTCAAAGAACTGAAAGAACAGTTAAAGGATCTCTTAGATAAGGGATTCATCAGACCCAACATCTCCCCATGGGGCGCACCTATTCTATTCGTGCGTAAGAAAGATGGTTCTCTCAGAATGTGCATAGACTACCATCAGTTGAACAAGGTCACAGTCAAGAATAAATATCCACTTCCTAGAATCGATGACTTGTTTGACCAACTTCAGGGTGCCAGTTACTTTTCCAAGATAGACCTCAGATTAGGATATCATCAACTTAGAGTCAGAGAATGTGACATTCCAAAAATAGTTTTTCAAACTCGGTATGGTCACTTCGAATTTCTAGTCATGTTATTTGGTCTTATAAATGCCCCAACAACCTTCATAGACTTGATGAACCAAGTGTTCAAGTAGTACTTGGACATGTTCATCATAGTCTTCATTAATGACATTTTTGTCTATTCTCATAGCGAAAGTGATTATGCAGACCATCTCAGTATAGTGCTTCAAACTCTTAGAGCTCATTAGTTGTTTGCTAAATTTAGTAAGTATGAATTCTTGCTAAGAATAGTAGCATTCCTTGGTCATATTATTTCCGGTATAGGCATTAGAGTTGATCCTTAAAAGATTGAAGTAGTGAGAAACTGGCCTAGATCCATCTCTCAATTAGATATTAGGAGTTTCTTGGGTTTAGCTGGCTATCATCATTAATTTGTTGAAGGGTTTTCTTCTATTGATTTCCCCATGTCCAGATTGACTCAGTAGAAAGTTAAGTTTCAGTAGTCAGATTCTTGCAAAAAGAGTTTTCAGGAGTTGAAGACTCGACTCACCTTAGCCCCAGTCTTGACTCTACCAGATGGTTCAGATAGTTTTGTTGTGTAATGTGATGCATCTAGAGTAGGTTTGGATTGTGTCTTCATGCAGAGAGGTAAGGTCATAACCTACGCCTCCAAACAACTTAAACCTGATGAGAAGAATTATTTGACTCATGATCTTAAGCTAGTAGTTGTAGTGTTTTCCTTTAAGATTTGGAGGCATTACTTGTATGGGGTGCATGTAAATATGTTCACAAATCACAAAAACCTTCAGTATGTGTTCTCTCAGAAAGATTTGAATTTGCGTCAGAGAAGATGGTTAGAGTTATTGAAAGATTATGATATAAGTGTTTTGTATCATCTGGGTAAGGCCAATGTAGTGGCTGATGCTCTTAGTATATTGTCTATGGGCAATGTTGCTCATGTTGAGGATGGTAAGAAGAAGTTTGCTCAGGAAGTTCATCAGCTTGCCCGACTAGGTATCCACTTAGTTAACTCAGCAGAGGGTAGTATGTGGGTGTAGAGTAACGCTGAATTATCTCTGGTTTCTGAGGTGAAGGATTATCGGCTTGGGAATCTGTTTTTGGGGCTGTGGGTGTTGAGTCCAGTGGTGTTTGCTCTCTAGTTGAGTTTAGTTTTGTTCCTGGATTATTCCTTTGAATTTGTGTGAGCCTTGTATTTCTTACTGCTGCTTTGCTACTACCATTGTTTATATCTTTATATTTTCTTATACTTTCGTGTAGTTGTGGCTGTGGGCAGTAATAGTTGGATAGGGTCATGTCCGAGGGGGTTGGGGCGTGGGGCCGTGGTGGGGGCA
>NC_061118.1:95258050-95260027 GCF_002878395.1 Capsicum annuum
GGGGGGGGGGGGGGGGGGTAGTGGAGGGCGTGTGGATAGTGATGGTAGGCTGAGGGTTGGGTCTTAGAATATAGGAACCCTTCAGGGTAAGTCCATAGAGCTTGTGAAGATTCTTAGGAAGAGGAGGATCAATATTGCGTGTGGTCAAGAGACCAAGTGGGTAGGGTCTAAGGCTAGGGAGGTGGATGGTTACAAGCTGTAGTACTCTGGGAGCGAGAGGCGTAGAAATGGAGTTGGCATCTTAGTAGATGAAGAGCTTAGAGGTCAGGTAGTAGAGGTAAAGAGGATCAACGATAGGTTGATGACTATTAAGTTGGTCATTCGGGGGTTTACCCTAAACGTGTGTAGTGCCTATGCGCTGCAAGTGGGATCGGAGGAGGAGGAGAAGATGTGGTTTTGGGAGGCTTTGGAGGAGGTGGTGAGAGGCGTGCCTAGCTTGGAGAAGATTGTTATAGCAGGAGATTTCAAAGGGCACATCGGGGCCTTACCGGGAGACTTTGGTGAGATGCATGGTGGTTTTGGTTTTGGGGAGAGAAATGAAGAGGGGGCTACTCTATTGGAGTTTGCGAGGTTCTTTGGGCTGGTGGTGGTGAACTTGGGCTTCCCGAAGAAGGACGATCACCTGATCACCTTTCGAAGCGCGATAACTAGGACCCAGATTGACTTTTTGTTACTTAGGAAAGGGGATAGGGCGTTGTGTAAGGACTGTAAGGTCATCCCGAGTGATAATCTTTCGACCCAGCATAGGCTTTTGGTTATGGATTTGGGTATAAAGAAGAATAGAAAGAGGAGGAGTAAGGAGTGTAGACCTAGAATTAAGTGGGGCGGCTTGACGCCAGTGAATGCATGGGAGATAAGGGAGAAGTTGGCGGGAATGAAGGTGTGGAAGTATGGGGGGACGTGGATAGTATGTGGGATAGGGCGGCTAGGTGCATCAGGGAGAATGCAAGTGAGGTGTTGGGTGTTTCTAGGGGCCGGACCGGGCATCATCAGGGGGATTGGTGGTGGAATGAAGAGGTGGAGAAGAAAGTGGGGACCAAGAAAGGGGCATATGCTAAATTGGTTGAGAGTAAGGACGAAGAAGAAAAACGGGTAAACAGGAAAGAGTACAAGCTAGCTAGGAAGGAGGCTAAGTCAGCAGTCACGGCAGTTAAGACAGCCGCTTTTAAGAGCTTGTATGCAGGGTTACAGGGGAAAGAAGGGGAGAAAAAGTTGTTTAGACTCGCTAAGGCTAGGGAGAGAAAGGTTCGTGACCTCGATCAGGTGAGGTGCATTAAGGGAGAGGACGGTAGAGTGTTAGTGGAGGACGGCCACATTAAGAATAGATGGCAGTCGTACTTTCATAGGCTCTTGAATGACGAAGGGGATAGAGCTATTGTGTTAGGGGAACTGGAGCACTCAGAGGAGTGACAGGATTTTAGCTATTGTAGACGTTTTAAGGTAGAAGAGGTTAGAGAGGCTATTCGCAGGATGCGAAGGGGTAGGGCGACGGGGCCGGACAAGATACCGGTGGAGTTTTGGAAGTTTGTTGGAGAGGCTGGTGTAAGGTGGTTGACTGGATTGTTTAATGAAATCTTCAAGACGACAAAGATGCCCGAGGCTTGGAGGTGGAGTACCATGATCCCTCTCTATAAGAATAAGGGTGACATCCAGAGTTGCAATAACTATAGGGGGATTAGGTTATTGAGTCACTCTATGAAGATTTGGGAGAGAGTGGTCGAGGTGAGGCTGAGACGGTTAGTGTCTATTTCGGAAAACCAGTTTGGATTTATGCCTGGCCGCTCGACGACGGAGGCAATTCACCTGGTGCGGAGGTTGGTGGAATAGTATAGGGAAAGAAAGAAGGACCTGCAGATGGTGTTTATCGACCTGGAGAAGGCTTACAACAAAGTCCCAAGGGAGGTGCTTTGGAGATGCTTGGAGGTGAGTAGAGTACCGCTGGCATATATCATAGCAATTAAGGATATGTATGATGGA
>NC_061118.1:95260127-95284689 GCF_002878395.1 Capsicum annuum
AGCAATTAAGGATATGTATGATGGAGCGAAAACTCAGGTGAGGACGGCGGGAGGAGACTCAGAGCATTTCACTGTCTTGACAGGACTGCATCAGGGATCTACTCTTAGTCCCTTTTTGTTTGCGTTAGTGATGGATGTGTTGACGCGGCGTATTCAAGGGGAGGTGCCTTGGTGTATGCTTTTTGCAGACGATGTAGTTCTGATAGATGAGACTCGAGGGGGTGTGAATGACAAATTAGAGGTGTGGAGGCAAACTCTTGAGTCTAAAGGGTTCAGGGTGAGCAGAAGCAAGACAGAGTATGTGGAATGCAAGTTTAATGACGTGAGGCGGGAGAATGAGGTAGTAGTGAAACTGGAATCACAGGAGGTAGGTAAGCGGGATAGTTTCAAGTATCTCGGGTCCTGATCCAGAGTAACGGAGAGATTGACGAGGATGTCTCGCACCGTATTGGGGCGGGATGGATGAAGTGGAAGCTCGCGTCGGGGGTGTTGTGTGATAAGAAGGTACCGCCCAAGCTGAAAGGCAAATTCTACAGGGTGGTAGTCCGTCCGACCATGTTGTATGGAGCGGAGTGTTGGCCAGTTAAGAACTCCCACATCCAAAAAATGAAGGTGGCAGAAATGCGGATGTTGTGCTGGATGTGTGGGCTGACTAGAGGGGATAGAGTTCGGAATTAGACTATCCGGGAGAAGGTTGGTGTGACTCCAGTGGAGTGAAAGATGTGGGAAGCTCGATTGAGATGGTTCGAAAACGTGAAGAGGAGGGGCATGGATGCCCCGGTTCGTAGGTGTGAGAGGCTAGCGTTGGATGGTTTTAGGCGGGGTAGGGGTAGGCCAAAGAAGTACTGGGGTGAGGTGATTAGGCGGGACATGGAGCAGTTACAACTCACCGAGGACATGGCCCTATATAGGAAGGTCTGGAGGACGCGAATTAGGGCAGAAGACTAGGGCCGGTTTGGGTCGCTAGTGTAGGGAATTACTTGGTGGGGGTTTTATTCTTGTTATGATTCCGTGTTTCGTGTTTTATTACGAATCTGTGTGCTTTCCTCTGTTTTCTAATACTTATGGGTGTCGTATTTATGTTATGTAATCTAGTTCTGTGCTTTACTATGAGTTTGTGTGGTATCTCGTGACTTGAGCCGGGGGTCTATCGGAAACAGCCTTTCTACTTCTTTAGAGGTAGGGGTATGGACTGCGTACATCTTAACCCCCCCAGACCCCACTAGGTGGGAATACACTGGGTTTGTTGTTGTTGATCTGAGGTGAAGGAAAAACAGTATAGAGATCCCAGTCTAGTTAAGTTAAAGGAATCAGTCAGAGATTAGAAGTTGGAGGTTTTCTCCTAAGGAGGAGATAGTGTTTGGCATTATCGGGTTAGATTGTGTGTGCCTAGTATAGATAATTTGAGGCAACAAATTCTTGCAGAAGCACTTGGGGTGCGTTACTCTATTCATCTTGGGGATACTAAAATGTACCGTGATTTGTGGGAGATATATTGGTGGAGTGGGATGAAGAGAGATATTGTAGAGTTTGTAGCTAAGTTCTCTACATGTCAGCAAGTTAAGGTTGAGCACCAAAAACTTAGTAGGTCCATGAAGGAGTTCAGTATTCCCATGTAGAAATAAGAGAAAATGAACATGGACTTTGTGACAGGTTTGCCCAGTACCCTCCATCAACATGACTCTATTTGGGTTATCGTAGTCAGGATGACTAAATCAGCTCATTTCTTGCCAGTCCATACCTTTTATTTAGTCGAGGACTATGCCAACCTCTATCTCAGAGAGTTGGTTGGTTGCACGGTGTTCCCTTATCTATCATCTCAAATAGAGGTACTCAGTTTACCTTTCACTTCTGGAAAGAATTCCAAAAGGGTCTTGGTACCCAAGTCCACCTCAGTGCAACCTTCCACCCTCAGACAGACGGTCAAGCAGAAAGGACCATTCAGACTCTTGAGGATATGATGAGAGCATGTGTTGTTGATTTTAAGGGTAGTTGGGATGACCATTTTCCTTTGATTGAATTCACATACAATAATAGTTATTATTCCAGTACCCGTATGGCTCCATTTAAGGATCTCTATGGTAGGAGATGTAGATATCCAATTGGTTGGTTTGAAGTAGGTGAGGCTGCGGTAGTAGCACCTGACTTGGTGTTTGATGCGTTAGAAAAGGTTCAGTTGATCAGAGAAAAGCTTAGGGCTGCCCAAAGCCGACAGAAATCATATGTAGATGTGAGTAAAAAAGATCTTAAGTTTGAGGTCGGTGACTTTATGTACTTAAAAATCTCTTCTACGAAGAGAATGAAGAGATTTGGAAAGAAAAGAAAACTCAGTCCTCGATTATCGGTCCCTTTAGAATACTTAGTCATTTCGGAAAGGAAGCTTACAAGCTCAAGTTGCCTTCAGATCTAGCGTCAGCACTGTAATTCCCCAAAAATCTACCTCGAGACGTCACCCGGTGCTTAGGACCATGAGTGATCCCAATCTAACCCATGAATTGGCATACTAAAGCAACTGATTAAACATATAATAAATGACTTATTTTACTATGCGGAAGCATAAAATGATGGAATCTAAAAGAAATACAATACTAATACAACTTTACAATCTAATAAAATCTGAAAAGAGGGATTGAAGTTACATGATTGACTCTGACTGGCATCTGTGAAACCTCTACTATACTGTTTATAGGTAGCTAGGGCGTGACCTCAACTACCACTAATCAATACATATGAGTAAGAAAGTAAAGAACATAAATAAATCTAACTAAAGTCCCCGAAGTAGGAGGACTCATTATCTCGCTGGCTGGAATCTGCAACTGTCTGAATCTGAATGTGCATGCTAAACTTGTACCTACATTATGAGACAATGTAGCACATAGACATATATGTGGATCAGTACTTTGAGAATGTACTGAGTATATGGGGGTGAAATACATAAGTAAAACAATATCATCACACTTTATAAAAATCATGCATGCTAAATGTAAATGACTCACATAAGTTGGAGTATCTGAAATAATAAGAAACAAATCATACTTTATAATTCTAGTGAGTCATAACATTTAGTTCTAAAAGTTGTACTTAAATACTCTCTTTAAATCATACTAAGTGTAGAAAGGACTCACTCTTAAATCTGAAATTTGTAAGCTAAGATCTTATAACTAAAATCTTTCTGTAAAACATAATCTGAAATAAATTTGTGAGACTTTACACCTAGTTTTCTAAAAAAAAATTTTCTTTGCTAGTAGGGAAAAATACTTTAAAAAGCTTTCTGTAAGAGAAAATACTTTATCTTAATGCTTTAAATCAATAAGCGGTTTTAAGAGTAGGGGACATCTTTTGGGAGTTTTTTCTAACCGACATAAACCATGTGAGCGGACATGGAGTCCAACGTCTTGCCCACATTGGGGAGAGTTATTCTACCCTTGCCATCGGAATAGAACCTTAACTTAATTGATCACTATCTTAGCCCACTAAGGGCAATCATAAACCTATGATGGTAGATTGTTCTGGGGTATGAGACCTTGGAATCATACCCAACTCGGTGCTAAATACTACTCCCATTCTTAAGCTCAAGATCTTAAGAAATCCACTTTAAAACTTAGCACAAAGGTTTATAAGAAAACCAATTATGCTCTTTTCTTTTCTTTAAATCTCAAGCCATAATAATAAAGTGGATTCTTTATCTCAACTTAGGACCAAAAGGTCAAATCTTTATCAAATATCTGAGAATGATCTTATCTTAGGGTGCTTATAGCACAACAATCTTGAAATAACAATCTTTAATTAGTGCTTAATGATCCCATGCTTCAAACTCATGTAAAATCATAGAAAAACATCATACTTAATATGCTTCTTGAAAATCATCAATAATATCAAGATAATAAAATCAAGAATCACAATATCATGCTTAAAACTCAATTGGAAAATCTGAAAAATCGCATTACATACATAAATATATGAAAATAGTCATGTAATTCAACATTCAATCACTTGAAATCTCAAAATCTTCAAACAATAAAAATTGGGTATAAACCCTAACTTCAATTTCATGGGAAATCACATATAAATTTAGTAACTTGTAATTTAAAATAACTTTTGGGCACAAGGACGAAAGAATTTTCCTTGCTCAAACCCCACATACCTTAATTGATGATCTTAGATTAGAAAGCTTGAATATTGAATTCATATGATGCTTTTGAAAATGAGTTGTTGGAGTTCTTGAATTGGAAATTCACTATCTTGGAGAATTGATGAGGAAAAATTGGATTTCTTAGAGAATAAGCTTGAGTTTTAGGGTTTTCTTTTGAGAGAGAGAATTGATGAGTAATTTTGGCTTAAATTTCTTTTTGTGTTTTTGAATATTGTTTATTTAAGAAGATAACTCAAATTGATGTCCTTCGGAATGTTATTGAATGATTTTCTTGAACTTCTTGGAATAGAAAGCTTAATTCTTGGTTGTTTTCTTGAATAAAAGGTGATAGAATGGATGAATTCTGAAGAGAATTGATTAGAGTTTTTTGGGAGTAAAGTAGGATAATGGTGGTAAAATAATGTCCGAATGACAGCTATACATTGCTATATTACAACTTGGGTTGAGGGGGAAAAGACCCCATTGCCAAAGCAGAAATTTGTAACCCGCATCCCGATTTTGTCCTTTGCCAGGTATTGGTTTTAGGCTAAATTGGTATGGTTGGAAAGCTAATTCAATTATCTATAATTTAGTAGGTCTTGTGATAGAAGATTCTACATACATCAAAAGTTATACACTTTCAAAGTTGACCCTTGTAGAATCGGACACCAAACTTTGAATGAATCTAATGTTCTTAGCTCCACTTGGATCTACGTAACCTCTATGAACATTATTCACCTAATAAGAACTTCATATTCTTAGTATTAAAGTCACGACTCAAGAATTTGAATTATGGATCACGAGTATGGCAATTACACCTTCACTGCGATGCAGTGAAATCACATTGAGCTACTGGAAAAAGACGAGTGCGAATTTGCACTCTGGCGCGACATGGTGCTATCGCGTTTCACCACTGAAAATTGACAATTAGGAATTTGGACCTCTCTACAATGTTCTAATATCACGGAGATCCACTGGAATGTGACGATTGCCATTTTGGCATCCACCGCGACGCGGTGAGTGCCCAGGTGGGACACTGCATTACTAAAAATGCTCTAATTTTTTCTTTGAGTGTTGGATTTGGGTGAACTTGATATCATTGGAAAACTTATTCAATTTCTCATATAATGGAAGTTCTAAATCTGGAAAATTCCATATGAAATAAAGGTTATTCATTTTTGAAGCACACTCTTGACATTCTAGGAACAGATTTTAAGCTAGAAAAAACACGGGGTGTTACAATATCTCCCCGTTGGGAACATTCGTCCTCAAATATGGATAATTAAGATGAAAATATTGAGGAAATCTGAGATTATAAACTATCATGCACAATTGAAATAAAATAAATAACTGAATCTTAAATATAATAAGCTACTGAACTGAACTGTGAGTGCATGAATTCTCAAGAAAATAGCTATATGGATGAGATAAAAATGAGAGCACCAACTTCTAAGTTACCATTACTTTAGGCTGGATCTGATTTCATGAGAAAAAGAATAAGAGGTTTATGACATGAAAACTTGGGGTATTACAAGTACACCTAGTGTTCCATGTCTCATTTTTGAAAAAATGTGTTGGTAATCCAGCTATAGTTATCACGTTAGAAAGTGTAGATATTAAGAATAATATTTTCTTTGAGGAAGTTTCAGTTGAAATTCTTGATCATCAAGTTCGCAGACTAAGGAACAAAGAAGTTTCACTAGTCAAAGTTCTTTGGCGGAATCAGCACGTTATGGGAGCCACTTGGGAAGCAGAGGTAGATATGTGAACCAATTACCCTCATCTATTCTCAATGGATCCAAATTCAGTATAAGGTATCAATCGTCTTAAGATTTTCTTTTCTTTGTCATGCTCAGTTTCAGCCACACATCATGTTCATGTCAATCGTGCATTCATGAATCAGTTCAGTCATGCATTATATGCATCGGATATGCGTATTAAGTGTGTAAGCTCGGTCCATCATTTCCCTCAGCTTAACCAGTTCCATTTGGGGATGAATGATCCCAAGGAGGAGATATTATGACACCCTGTATTTCCCTAACTTAATCTAAGTCACAATACATGAGTATCAGTATATGAAATTTTTTAAACACTCATTATTTTCTACTTTTGATCCTCCATTGCATAGAAAATTCAATTATCTTTACAACGATATAAAATTCGCCCAAATCTGATAACCGGATAAGAAGTTATGGCGATTTTAAGTTTCAGTTGCAAAACACCGTCATTTTAACCTTTAGCGCATCGTGTAGGCAGCCCAAATGACAATTGTAAATTTTCAGTGTGACTCTACGATTATGGTACGTCGCAGAGAAGGCCAATTTTCTATTTGTCAATTTTCAGTTGGCCTCTGTGATGTTGGCACATCGCGGAGGTGGCCAAAATAGCATCCAAAGGCTTACCGCGATAATGGTTCATCACGCCATTATCCCAGCTACCAGTTGTCAGTTTCCAGTGACGCGGTGTGACAGCGCCGCATCGCGCCAGGTGCCTATTTCAAAAAACTTTGATGAAAAATTAATATTTTGTCCAGGGTAAAACAATTCTTTACCCCTTTATTTTAGTCTGCCCAAGTGTAATACTTAAGCCCTAAAAACATTTTTAAAATCATTCTTTAATTAATTTCCCCCAAATCAAATAGCATTCTCTCCCAATCAAGAACCCTAGCTCTCAAATCCAAGGGCAATCCTCAGAAATTCACCAAGAACTTTAAGGAATCTATCAATTAAGGTATGTTAGATGTTCATCTATGGATCCCTTTCATCCATGGAGCCCAAGTAACATATTTTAAATCACCAAGTTATAATCTTTCAAGTCATTATGGTTTAAATTATGATTCCATCCATGAATCTCCTTGTATTATTGATTTTATACCATGTTACCATGAAATTATTGTTATTATTTAATCCTCCATGTTTTAATAGTATTATTTATTGAAGAGAAAAGACATCTTTTCCCCCCTGAACTTGTCCTCCCAACTCACTTTAGCACTTAAACTTAACTTCCGTTTATTTACCCCCTTAACATCTTTAAAGTGTATTAATTTAACCCTTTGAAACTGAATACCACTCTCACAATGGAGAGTATGCACACACGCCGACAAATCAGCGCCACGTCACTGCCACGTCGGAGCCACGCAAGAAAATTATTTTTTAAAAATAATTTCTTATATATATTAAAAAATATTTTTTCACATACATTCCCACCCACCCGCCTACCCCCACCCCGCCATCATTAGTCATCTTCAACATTGTCTATGTATGGGTTCTTCATTTTTGGGTCTCAAATTTCAACATAAACTAGCTAAATTCATACCAATCAAACTCAAATTTCAACTACAACTTCACAACATCATTAGAAAATCTCAATAATCAATTTGGAATCAACCATGAATTAAATAAACTCACTTTTTTTGGTCTTCAAGCTTTTTCAAGATCCAACAATGGCGGATACAAAATTAAACTAGAAAAATTCATACCAATCAAACTCAAATTTCAGGTACAACTTTACAACATCATCAAAAAACTTCAATAATCAATTTTGACTTCAATCTCATCTTGAATTCGACAATTTTTTTTTCGTCTTCAAGCTCCAACAATGGCGGATACAAAATTAAACTAGCAAAATTCATACCGATCAAACTTAAAATTCAAGTACAACTTCACATCATCATCAGGAAACCCCAATAATCAATTTAAACATCAACCATGAATTTGACAAACTAATTTTTTATTGTCTTCAAGCCTTTTCAAGGTTCAATAATGGTGGATACAAAGGGTGATCTCATAAATCCAACAACAAATTTCTTGAAAATTCACATAAGTAATTTAGTTCAACAATCAGGTATTAAAAGACTCTTTTCCAAAATTATTTTCTAACCCATTAAAATTCAAACTTTTCACACACTTTTTTTTGTTTCTTGAAGAAATTAATGAAGATAATAGAAATGGATATGGAGAGTTAGAACAAGGAGAAAGGAATTAGGGTAGGATGTAAGAAGAAATACAAGAAAATGGGGTGGGGTGAGGGGTGAGGGGGTGGGGCTTATGAAGAAGATAGAGATTGGGAGGGGTGAGAGGTAAGAGGTAGGTTCATCTATATATATATATATATATATATATATATATATATATATATATATATAAAATAATAATAATAATAACAAAAATAGCAATAAATTGGTCTTTTTTAAAAAAACAATTCACTCGCTCCTTTTTTTTTGCCACGTCAACTGTAGGGGGAATTTAATTCATTTGAAAGTTGTTAAGGGGGGTAAATAAACGGAAGTTAAGTTTAAGTGCTAAAGTGAGTTGGGAGGACAAGTTCAGGGGGGAAAGATGTTTTTTCTCTTTATTGAATTAAACCATGATTTAATGTTATTATAATGAATTCATGCTACTCTTACAAATTCCATAACATTCCTATGATTGTTTTAAACCATGAACTATAAGTGTTTGATAAAATGACTACAAGAGTGATTTATTTAATAAGAGTCTTCATGTTTTGGCCTTCAAGCTTTAGTGTCTTTTCAGTATTGTTGTTTTGAGTCTTGGGGATTGAATACCCAAAAATCATAGTTGTTTATTTAGTCTAGACTCAGTACATTATAAAGTAGTCTTTAGATTATATTCTGAGCATTATCAGAATAGTCAGATATTCGTTATTCAACTCAAAAAAAGTCTAGTATCTCAGTGTCTTTCAGTTGAGTGTAGGATTTAGCACCGAACGGGTGTACGGATGACGGCTTCACCATTAGATAGGCAAAGTCATTAGTAGCAGTCCTTATACTCCAGAACTTTGTAGACAACGTAGGATATGAGTAGTCACCCATCAGATTAGGCTTGACTATCTCACAGGAGTCACCCGTAATTCAGGCTTGACACCCTTATTCCTTTGGATATTATATTAGTTTAGTGGATCCACATAGCTATTTTTAGTGCCTGTGGCACAGTATTAATACCCTTCCAACTGGGGTTATAGGTAGGACCTCGATTATCTCAAATTAAAGAATGTCGGTTAGATGATACCTCCCACAGTCTCACATATAGTCTCAGTTACAGTCCCAACTCAGTCATTCAGTCTTAGTGTTGTTTGACCAAAGCATAAGGATTTCAGTTATTTCAGTATTTCAGTTTATAGATTTTACTCAGTTTATGTTATTTGCTTGGTCATGCATCCTCAGTATTTATAGATTTCCATGCATTATCAGTGTCTACAGACTCCATGCTCTTTACTCAGTACTCCGTGCTTTACATGTATATTTAGTTAATTATTAGTTCTATTCATAAAACCATGTATATCAGCCTACCTCATTTAGCATACCAGTACATTTAAAGTACTGATCGCATACCTTTTCTTTTGCGCTGTGATGTCTCATATCATAGGTGCCGATGCTCAGTTCCTGAATGGCACCTAGATTCTCAAATTATCAGCAGTACAATAGCAGTGGTGAGTCCTTATCATCTGAGTACAGATTATATTACTTTATGTCTTTATCTCAGTAGTTGGTAGAGTTAGCTGGGGCCTATCCTATCAACTCACAGTATTCAGTTTAGAGGCTTTTCAGACACTAGTTAGCTATTCAGACTATTCAGATTTCAATATTTTTATCAAATTCATAATTCAGTAGTTATTTTATTATTAAAACCTTCTGGAATTTCAGTTATTCTTCCTAGTTCATGATTATATTATTCAATGCTCACAGCAGGTACCATCTCATAGGTTAGCTTGTGGTCTCTCGGGATCGTAAGCATCGTGTAATGACTAGGGGGTTGTCTCAGATTGTTACAAAATATTTGCCCCAGTTACATACTTTAATGTCACCTTAATTTAACTTGGGAAAGGATCCTTTGATTAACTTTAGAGATCTTCTAACAAATTTTCCATAGTTTTTATGAAAGTTTTACAAAAAATATGATCGAGCCAGTGTGGCGCCTATGCATTCCATTGGGGTAGGAAGTGTATTTTTAACATAAAATAAAAAGATAAATCTTCTAAGGGGTTGACCGAAGTTGATATAGCCCACCTACTATTCCTTTCTTTGGAATTCAGATCAAACGTAGTTCGTAGATACAATAAAAATTTTCTGAGGGATTGACCGAAGCCGACATAAGCCACCTATGTATCTCATTCTTGGTAATTCAGGTCAAACATAGTTCATAGATATAGTGAAAATTTTCTAAGGGGTTTGATGAAGCCAACATAGTCCGCCTATGTATCCCATTCCTAGGAATTCAGCTCAAACATAGTTCATACATACAATGAAAGAATAATTTTTCTAAAGGGTTGATCAAAGCCGACATAGGTCGCCTACGTATCTCATTCATGGGAATTCAGGTCAAATATAGTTCATATGTACAAAAGGGATATTACTTTTGATAATGTGACCAAAGCCAATATAGGCCGCCTATATATTCCACGAGGGAAATCAGGTCGAACGTAGTTCATTACAGCTAAAAGGGTGCGATTTCAAGGAAATCCAATCATAAAGTGTGATTACAAGGAAACAAAGCAACAGAATACAATTATAAGGAAATAAAATAAGAACGTACGATTACAAGAAAATAAAACAACTTCCAAATGTAGGATAGAAGGACGCCAAAGTGCGCCCTTTTGAGGAAAATTCATAGTTCTTCTGATTGATGGTGCCATTGACTACTTATTATGATTGGGCAATGGATTATTGTTAACATTATCTGGAGCTTTTTCAAGCATTATCACCTTGTTGTCAATCAGATCCTGAATTTTGTGCTTGAGAGTAACACATTTTTCTATATGATGTCTAATAACTCCAGAGTGGTAAGCACATTGCTTGTTTGGGCATACCAATTAACGTAAGTATTCACAGGCTTTTCTTCTACTAGATGAAGCAGTTTTGCTTCTTTCAACTTTTCACAAAGCTAAGTAAGAGATTTTGCCAACAACGTGAAAATTCTGGGAGGCTTCCATTTAAGATTTGCACGAGGAGCATTATTTTGATAGTTTTGTGGTAAAAGTTGAGCATGATATGTCGCTTGTGAATTAAAGACCAGATAGCAAATATCTCGAGCATTTTGTTAGTATAGAGGAGGTTACTTATAGTTGAAAGAACTTTCTGAATCATCATTCCCATTACTTCCTTCTAATTTTTCTTTCCATTTTCGAAAGAACTAGTCTGGAAGCCCTTATGAGTGGATTATAGTTTTTTTAAATTTATTATCCTTTCTGTCTTAAGGCCATCCTCAATCATTTCTTCTGTCTTGACAACTTCAATAAATATTTTTCAAGACATCGTTACCATGCGATCAAAGTTATCTGGATTTTGTGCATGGATGAAGTAACTAATTATTTAAGCTTTATCCAAAGGGGGATATACCTTAGTCGATTCTTCTCTCCAGCATATGGCATATTCATGAAAATTCTCATTTGATTTCTACCTTAGCTTTGAGATAGAGATCTTGTCAGGAATGATATCAACATGAAACTTGTAGTGATCTACAAAAGCATTCGCCAGGTCATCCCAAGTGCACCATTTAGTCACATCTTGCTTAGCATACCATTCTAAAGCCTTTTCACTCAAGATCTGTGGCAGCGCCCAAGCGCACGCACAAGTGTACGCGGTCTTATCAAGTAGTAAAGTGGCCTTAATGAAGACAAGTATCGATCCCACAGAGACTTGTTGAGAAAAATTCTATTTTAGTTCACAATTTAAATTCAGTTGATGCAAACGTAAAAAAAAAGAATTTGTAATTTATAACTAGAGAAAAGTAACAATGCGTAATGTAAAGATCTTGTAAAAATCAGTAGGGGAAAACCCAAGGTTAAAGCAATTTAAACAATCATACTATGTATTGAATCTCATTCGTTAAATTGCTTATCTTGGTTGTAGATTCATAGGTTTAATTGCATGACCATGGTCTCCCGACCTCTAATCCTTTACATAACTTGAACCATACAACTACATCATTGAGCGGAGATGTAATGATCCAATTAGTCTATTTAAGCTATCATCCTACATGTGAATCAAATAAAGTATCTAAGTATATCCCCTTCCTATACATTAATTTGAATTTCTTATTTCATAAAGGAATACAAACCAAACTTTCTTCATCTCCGTGTTCTATCCCCTATTCTCTCTCCCAAGATCAAAAGGTAGACAATTGATGTATTCTAAGGGTCACGAATACTTAAAATAGTTAAATCAAAGATAAACAATAACCAATAATGATAAGAAAATTAAACAAACTTAATTCAATACAATAGTACTCTTGTCTTGGCTTCAATCCCGGAAAAGGGCGTTTAGCCACGCATAGTCATAATCGTAATCACAAAATTGTAATTAATGACTAAAAACATGAATAAACTAAATTAAAATAATAAAAACCTAAATATGAAGTTTTAGCATACCCTTGATCTCCAAAGTATGCTCAAAGATATGTAAAAATGTGATATAACATGTATTTATAGTATAGGAGTAAGCCAAGTCCGTGTTGGAGTTGGAACGTTCAGTTATTAAGCCCAAGAATGGAGGGGGTGCCACCCTGGATTGAGCCCTGGTCCAAGTGAGGCGTTTCCCTAGATAGAGCACCACTCCCAACAAGGTTGTGCCCTGTCCATATCCATGCTCCAAGTGGGGCGTCGCCTCCATATCGCCCTGAGCCTCTGGAAGTTGCTTTCCGAATTTTGGTTAAGTGTTGGTCCTTAAATCTTTCATCCCTTGACTTGGGGTTTCTTTCCCATGGATTTCAAGACTTTTAAACATCAAAATATAATCATATAAGCTCACAAAGCTTCCTAAATAATCACACACCACAAATTAAGAGACAAACACAATACACTACTCATAAGGATGAATCAAAACAAGAGCTAAACTAGGTTAGTTTGCATTGATCTTACACTTATTGTTCCAGCAATACACTCACTCAAATTGAACTTTTATTACTATCAATAAGTTATTCCACTCATAATTATACATTAAAAGCATAAGGAACTCATTAAACACAATAGAATTTAATAGATAAACTAGACAAGTACCTAGCTCAAGCTGGTAATGCTAGTTTTTCGGGTTGAACTCTAAATGAATCTTTTAGGTACAAACTTGTTTGGAATTCACTCTTCACATTATAAAAACATACTTTAAAACTTATATGAACATTTATCTCATTATCAACCCATATAGCACACGAATCATCCGCAAAACAATGCTAAAAAGACTAGAATAGTGACGCTAGAATGCATAAATACACCCAACATTACCACCCCACACTTAAAACCTTGTTTGTCCTCGAACAAATCTTTACTGTAAAAATAATGATATGGAGACTCTACACTTCTACTACATGCAAGACATTCAAGCTAGTACTATAATGACTACACGGAATGTAAGTTTCTATACTAAGCATGTTACAAACACGATTGAAAGCTTATGAACACTACTCCAAAACATCTTAGCCTCAAGATTTGACTCGCCTAGTTGGAAAACTCATGCTTATCATTCAATCAAGGTCATCCTACAAATCACCCACATTCAACAAACATGTTCCCTTCACAAAAAGAGAGTTACCCATAATCATTCATAATTAAGCAATTCATAACATGATGGGTACAAGAATCAAATCACACTCACTCTCACAAGGAATTCACAAGTTACACATAATGAACCATAGGCTTGACCTTAGTGTAGTGCTCTACTAATATTAGAAAGTCAAGTATAGGATCAAATAGGTCTTTTTTGGGTTCTAATGTAGGCTAAGGGACAGGTAAGAACTATTTGGGAATAGTGACTAACCTCTCTAATCTCTTTAATACACTACATTATACATTTAAAACCAATCTCCAACAACCAATTTATACCATTTTTGTCTACCCCATTCTTTTATTTTTCCCCATCTTTTTTAACCATTTCCATAAACACATGGTATATTATTTATTCCTTTATAATTTATTTTCCTCATTTTCTACAACCATAGGAATATTTCTAACACCATTTATATCACTCCCAACCACCACACATCAAAGCTAAACACCAATAATTATTACCTTGGGGCATCAATTTTACCATCCTCCTACTTCTTGAATTTCACACTCCTTACTCAATTATTTTTATAATTAAAGTGCTTAAGAGCTTTTTGGATCAAATTAAGGCCTATCAAAGAAAGGGATTAGGCTACATATTAGGCTACCAAAGAAAAAGCTAAAGGCTCAATGGGGGTTAATTAGGATAATACACAGAGGGTAGGACAAATAGAAAGCATAAAATAAGGCTATCAAAGAAATGCCTAAATCATCTCCTAAACCCACACTCTTTATTTCCCTTCACACACATACCGGATAAGTTCTAGACATCACATGCAACAAGGAATATACAAAAATCTCACATTACACATGGCACATGTTCAACTCAATAGGATCATCATAAACTCCCAACTAAACTATAGCATGAATTCAAATTTAAGGCAAAAAGTACAAGAGTCACAAAAAATGAGCCTAAGAGTCCAAAAGTAGAAATTCACTTATTCCACATGCTTTTACCATTAAAACACTTGCACCATGCAATAAAAAATAGCATCAATAAAAATATCTCACACCAATTTCTTTTAAATTGAGCAAAAATTTAGGAATTTTCCAATCCCCTACTTAAAAATCTACTTTGTCCCCAAAGTGAATTTAAAAGTAACAGATAGAAATACTCCCTGAGTCCTCTAGGCCTAGCTAGTAGTATCTTTACACATTAAGGAGGTCCGTGGAACCCCACACTCAATTTTTGCCATGCTTCTTAGCTTAATTTTTCGGTACTTAGACTTCCCATCAACCTGTGACTCAACAAAAATAAAAACTACATAAAGTAAAAAAAAAACTAAAAACTGAAAAATAAAACATACCTACTTAACTTTACTTGGGTTGCCTCCCAAGAGGCGTCTGCTTTAGTGTCGCGGCATAACCTAATCATGTTTTTTCCTCCACCTTGAGGATATGAATTGTCACCCCCAACTTCACATCCATATTTGCCTCGCTCATAGGGTGGTGGTACAAAAATTAAGGAACTGAGTAATGGAATCTGCATGTTAAACCACTCTACCTTGAAGTGAGGTGTGTTTTTTACTGCTTAACCAGTGCAAAATCAAGAATATAGGATTCTTGTTCCTCATCTTCACACTTTTTCACTATCTCAAATAATTGCACAGACAAGACATCATCTAAACATAATGTAGAAAAGTTCTTTGAGTACGGCCCAACAAATCCTACTTTTAAATTTACACTATTCTCAACACCCTCACTCTCATTCACCTTCTCAATTTTAGTCTCAAGATAAAGGTGACAACTGGGTGGCTATGATTCTTGTGGTTTTCTCTGACTCTGTAGAAATGGTGGTGATGGTACTTCTTGAATCCGCTCAATAACTTTAGTCTTTGAGTACTCAGACTTCCTCGAATTATCAGCAACTTTGTCTGCATCTAGTTGGAGAGTCAACTCTGCATCTACCTCTATAGTTGTCTTTTAAGCATTACCCACAAACATGACTGAATCAAATTAAAAGCACACATATCTGTAGAGTGATACATACTGTAACAAACCACACACCAATTTGTGGGTTGCTCTACAGGTTGGAAACAAGCAGGTCCCCTCCAAATTCTTGGATCAAAATCTGTACAAAAAGCCTCATGGTGGGGTCCTCCACAAAAATTACAAGAATCATCATCCCTCGAAAACCATCTATCCAAGACTGACATCTCAAGAAGTGTGATAAAAATTATAAAAGAAACTAAAAACAAACTAAACTATGTAAATCTCAATACAGAAAAACTAAAAATAAGATAGTTGCTTAATTATAAGTCCCTAACAACGGCGCAAAAAACTTGACAGTGCCCAAGTGCACACACAAGTGTACGTGGTCTTATCAAGTAGTAAAGTGTCCTTCAAGAAGCCAATTATTGATCCCCACAAAGACTTGATTCAACAACAATTCTATTTTAGTTCACAATTTAGATTCTGTTGATGCAAACGTAACAAAAAAAAAGAGAGTTTGTAATTTATAACTAGAGAAAAGTAACAATGCGTAATATAAATATCTTGTAACAATCAGTAGGGGAAAACCCAAGGTTAAAGAACTTTAAAAATCATACTATGTATTGAATCTCATTCATTAACTTGATTATCTTGGTTGTAGATTCGTAGGGTTAATTGCTTGATCATGGTCTCCCGACCTCTAATCCTTTACTTAACTTGAATCTTACAACTATATCATTGAGCGGGGATGTAATAGTCCACTTAAATTCTTTAAGCTATCATCCTACATGTGAATCAAGTAAGGCATCTAAGTACATCCCTGTCCTAGACACTAATTTGAATTTCTTATTTTATAAAGGAATACAAACCAAACTTTGTGCATCTCCGTGTTCTATCTCCTATTCCCTCTCCCGAGATTAAAATGTAGACAATTGATGTATTCTAAGGGTCGCGAATCCTTAAAATAGTTAAATCAAGGATAAAAAAAAATCAATAATGATAAGTAAATTAAATGAACTTAATTCAAAATAATAGTACTCATGTTCTTGGATTCAACTTCGGAAAAGGGTGTTTAGCCATGCATAGTTATAATCGTAATAAAAAAATTGTAATTAATGACTAAAGATATGAATGAACTAAATTAAAATAATAAAAACCTAAATTTGAAGTTGTAGCAGCCCCTTGATCTCCAAAATATGCTCAAAGATATGTAAGAACATGATATAACATATATTTATAGTATAGGAGTTAGCTAAGTTTGTGTTGGAGTTGGAACGTTCAGTTATTGAGTCCAGGAATGGAGGGGGCGCTGCCCTGGGTTGAGCCCCACTCCAAGTGAGGTGTATACCTAGATAGAGTGCTGCTTCAGGAAAGATTGTGCCCTGTCCATAGCCCTGCTCCAAGTGGGGCGTCGCCTCCATATCGCCCTGAGCCTCTGAAAGTTGCTCTCTGAATTTTGGTTAAGTGTTGGTCCTCTAATCTTTCATCCCTTGACTTGGGGTGTCTTTTTCATAGATTTCAAGTCTTTTCAAAATCAAAATATCATTATATTCAGTTAACAAAGCTTCCTAAACAATCACACACCATAAATTAGGAGACAAACACAACACACTACTCATAACGGTGAATCAAAATAAGAGCTAAACTAGGCTAGTTCGCATTGATCTTTCACTTATTGTTCCAGCTGTACACTCACTCAAATTGAACTTTTCTCACTACCAACAAGTTATTCCACTCATAATTACACATTAAAATCATAAGAAACTCACTAAACACACTAGATTCCAACGGGATCAACTAGACAAGCACCTAGCTCAAGCTAGTAACGCTAGTTTTTCGGGTTGAACTCTAAATGAATCTTTTAGGTACAAACTTGTTTGGAATTCACTCTTCATATTATAAACACATGCTTTAAAACTTATATGCATATTAATCTTATTATCAACCCATCAAGCACACGAATCACTAGAATTGTGACACTAGAATGAATAAATACACCCAACATCTCTTTGAATGAATAGCTTGTCCCGTATTCCTTCATTTTATCCGCTTCTATCAAATTTTCACAATAAGTTTTAAAATCAAAGAAAGGATTTCCGGATCCATCAAAATTTTCAAATTTTGGGATCTTGTAACTAGGTGGCAACTCGATCTCAGGAAAGACACTCAACTCTTCATACTTCATACTTTGGTTACTTCTAATCCCCCGAAGACTTCTCATTGCATATTTCAAGACTTTGAACTGTCTTATTAGTGTACATTGGATCATTCTCTTTTTCAATATAATGATTAGCATCTAAGTGGTATAACCCTTGAGTTTCTATTACTGGTGGGCAATAGCATAGGTATACACTAACGGAGCATGGTGTAACAAGGATATATTTTGAACCTTTGGAGGAGCGAGTGCATACACAAAAGAGGCATTCTGAGAAGCATAAACAAAATAACCTTCCTAGTTAACTCTTTCTGACGTCGGAAACAAAGGCCTCTTTTCTCGAGCATCAAAGGCAGAGTCATGTTTGAAGGAGTTTGAGAAAGTGTTCTACTTTGCATCACCATGAGCCTTATCTCAGCAATTTGTTGCTCCAAACTAGCAACAAGTTTAGGAGTTATTATCTTATCATCGAGACATTGGGTCCATTGCCATAGAGAAGGTGGGAACTGACTCAAATGTGGTATTGTGCTAATCAAACTAGGATCCATAGTTGAAAAAGTCCTTCTATTAGCCCAAGTAAGAATTGATGAAACTATAGTTACATTCTTGACCTTAGACCGCGTGAAAAAATGATGTTCTACCAGTGATTACTTTTTGTCTTTGTGAAGCAAGTAAGCTTGACTACCAACACAAATCAGCCTCTCTAAGTAATATACGAAATACATGACATATATTTGGCTTGAAACAGACTAAGTCCAGAATTTGAAGGGTAGAACACTTAAGAAAATGACCGAATGATCAGAACTTTGATCATTTAATGAATTTTGAATTAGAATGAACAAAGTGATTTGGATAAATCGGTATTTATGAATAAACATTCTAAAAGGTTTATTCGAAAAGCTCTTTTGAAGACAACATAGTATTTCCATTAATAGAACATCTAGATAACTCTAATTATAATTGAGTGTGAGAGAAATGAATTGTAAGAGCAGTATGGTCAATGTGAGTTGGACAATGACCTAATGAAATTTTGAATAAAACGTGGGGTAAATTGGAAGGAATATAATTGACGAACTTTTAAGGGTATTTTGGAAGGGTTTAAATTATGAGTTTTATATGCCTATTGTAATGCTCTAAGATTTTAAAATAGAATAATGGACTAGTGTTGTTTAAAGCCAAATATATGTTATTTAAATACAAAGATCAAGCAACTATAGACAAAGCAAAACAATAAAACACTTTAGCACATAAATAATTATTACGCGTCCTAGCATACATGGGACCTTCTAATCCAAAGGAAGGCCTAACTTATGAAGGACATACGTGTCATTTGAAGATGTTCCATTGCCCCCCAAATATATCCCAAGGGACAATGGTTTGTACAATCCGGCATTATATCCTTAATTAAAACACATAAAGAACGATCTCTATTATTGACTTGTGGTCAATAGACATAAGGTGAGTTTTTCTAATGGGCCCAATACCCCCGCAGTCATTGGGTCATCCTAGGCTCATGCCTAAAAGAAATTTTGATTTCACTCTATCCTAGGTATCTAGAGTGGGCTTTGACCAGGTTTCCGAGTGGACAACTCGGGTTTTAAAATATGAACAACCATCAGGCGTCTAACGTGCCAATAAACTATAGTATTTTCAACACTCCATTTGGAATTAATAAATAGGGACCGGGACATACGCGAAACCCCAAAATATTTTATATATTCAAATATAGAAGTATGCCAGAAATGCAACAGTTTAAATTTTACAAAAACTTAAACACATAAGCAAACAAACAGTTCAAGTATTACAAATCCGAATAATTATTCAAAGAAGTTAGTTCAAATATTTGGTTAGAACCTAGTTACATCCCCAGTAGAGTCTCCATTTCTGTTTTACCCCTTTTGGGTTTCATTTGGCGAGAAAATAGTTTTGACCACTTTAAAACTATTTCAAAAGATTAAAAAAAAATTGAAATAATTTTAAAAAAATTCATAGATTCGCCATTTGATTTTTATAGAAGAATCAAGAAAACTTGAAAGAGTTTCAGAGGTTCAAAAACAGAAATAAACCTTTAAAACTAAAGAAACTGGGGAAGGGTTCGATTAACGTCCTAAGAAGGTTATTAAGACACTTAGTAGCGTCCTTTTAAAACGGCGTACAAAATATTTTTTTAACTAACTTAAAAATGACTAACTTTGCGAAATGCTAAATTCATTTATTTACATATTTAAAATTTAGACTAGAAAATATTCTACTTGAATTAAACTAAATAAAAAATTTCTTTGGAATTTTAAGAGGAATTTTTTTTCTATTTTTATGGAAAAAGAAAAATACCGTATAATTATTTTTTCTTAATATTAATCATTATTATGAAAAAGTCAATTTTGTTATAGAAAATTCCATTGAAGAAAAAGGTTAAGAGAATATTAAATTAAAAGTATCTTATTACTAATGGAAAGTTAAAATTTATGAGAAATTTAGTTTCTTGAGTTTGAAGAAGGTTACTTTAATCCAAATAGACTATTAGTTATATGAACATAACGAATGTCATTTTGGAACAAAATACTAGATCTTTAAAGACTTGTTTAAAGAGAAAATTGAAGGAACCAATTTAATCTATTTTAGACAATATAAATTATGTGAAAAAATTATGAACCACCTAAAAGAAAGCTAAGATAAAATAAAATGACAACACTTTAGGGAATTTATCTAGATTAATTGATTAGAATGTTAGTACAAATAAACAAGGATAAATTATAAGCTACAAAGAATAATACAAGAATTGAAATTGGGCCTTTAATTTGCCCATTAATCAAGCTGCCCGGCTTTTGGGCTTGGAATTATGGACTTCAGTTCATTTTCTGAAGTGTATACCAGCCGTATATCACAGCTCTTTTATTTGCATTTGTTTTGTATATATGCTGTATATCAGCGTATTCTCGCTCCCGGTTTCATCATGCTCCATATCTAGACATATATCAACCGCCTTTGACCTTTAAATCCTGTATATACAGCATATACAAATGTATACCAGAAGCTGTCGATGATATATTAATTCATTTTTCTTGAAGTATTAGTCCATTTTGGACTCAGGGGAGGTTTGGACTTGATCCCGAAGAAATGCAGGGTATGGAGTCCAATTGGACTCCAACGAGGGTTTTCATGGATAAAAGAAATGAACGAAATTAGTGCCAACTCATACGATAATAGACAAGGAAATAATTTCACTTCACAAAAAATTCAGTTAGTAGTAATCTATTTCTATTTCAAGCCACACAAGATTATTAAAGAGCCACGTTAGTAGGAAAATCGTATAATGAATTGTCACCTGACCATCAAAATCATCAAGATAAAAAAAAAGTGAATGTCGTGTTTAAGAGCAGAAAAAAATTCTGGGAAATCTCAAGTTTAATTGGAACTTATCCATTGCAACGGTTGATCTTAGAAGTAAAAAAAAAAGAAAATAACTTGAAGTTCACAGGGCAATGTCCAAACACAACTAATTAAGCAGGCCACTAATTCATGAGGTAATTAATCTTTTGGCAATTGGAAAGATTACAAATTGTACATGAATTCAGAATAAAACCTTGTAGTGATGAAGTAATAACCAGAAAGATGGTCTTGAAAGAATGTTCAGGGAAAAAACTATCTTTTCTCCTAGAATAGTGGGCACATTTTACTGTCTAATTAACCATCTTATCGAACTTAATTAGTGAGTAAATATATGAAAAAAATAGTTCTCTTTAAAATTTGATCATTTTTACAACACAAGACACTAATCGAAGTACAGTTTTCTTAAAATTCTTTTACCATTGATTCATTTGCCCTCCACTTAGTGATTTAAAAGGTATATTATTTATAACCTCCGTCCTTTAGCCACTAGACAGTGTACAAATCACAAGTGCAGACTAAAGAGGGGTTGGAATTAATCAAAACGAAATATAGTGAAGCTTTAAAAAATTGATTCTTCAACTAGTGATCTATACTATATCCTTATTTAATGCCAAACACATGACCAGCCTAACAATTAAGCATAGAATCAGACGTTTATACTTTCCCGGCGACTAAAACTTAAATAACATCAAAGGACAAACCATAAGTTGCTCCTCATAAACCTCATTTAGCAAGTAGAGCCAAAGAGACGTGTTAGGTATTGGTCAAACGAAAGCTAAACCAAGCAAGCAAGAGTAAAAGAGGATCCAATCAAGCTCATTTAATATTCACGAGGAGTCCCTGGCAGCGAACTCTCCTAAAGAGGAAGAAAGAGATTTATGAAATTTCTCTTCCAATCTTAATTCACTCCTAGAAAGGATAAGGAAAATGAAAGAAAGAGAAAAAAAATTCATCATGGTTTCATCCTCTGTATATTTGGCCTTTACAGGCCAAGAAGAACCTTGAGGAATCCTCAGCCCAACAATACAACGCCAGTCCTCGACACACTCAAGATACCCAGCTGGTTTCAAACACAAAAATCTATTGTCCAGTTCAGCTACCGTTTACAGGCAGAAACTATCAAGTCACAGATTAAACACACCAGAAATTGAATTGGACTCATAAAACATAAATAAGTTCGTCTTAAACCTTTTCATGCGAACAACTTTAACTCTTAATCCTAGAATTCTCACCAAAAGAAAAAGTGATCAAAACATTCTACAGATTCCTAACGTGAACAGATCCCTCAGTAATAATAATTTTTACCTCCAGCAACGAAGTTTCACATAATAACGACTAAATAAAAAAAGAGAAGGTGTGAAAGGGATGAATCATTTACCTTTTTTGGGATCAACGATTTGAGACAAATGAACTTTGAGGACGGGCTTTCGCTACCACCAAAATTTTAATTCAAATTTGTCAAAATTTAACCTTCGTCGGCACTGATTTTCAAAAGCCTTTCTTTTTGGATTTTGATTACGTGAGGTTAGAAGCACGCGCCTCCAAAACCTCTAAATTTTTTCCCAAAAATCCTCCTTTTTTCTCTCTACATAGGTGGGTATTTATATAGGATTTTAGAGGGAAATTGGAGGGGTAAAAAGGAAAAACAAGTTAGAAATTTGAATTTCAAATTTGGGTGAGGCTTGAGCAGGAATTGTACGAATTAGAATATTGTTGCTGGGCTGTTTTTTGTCATTGTTGTATTGTTTCTGACATGGATATTGTTGTCGACTGTTTGGGGATTGGGTTTTGCCGTTGTCTTTGGAGTTGTACATTATTGAAATTGTTTGTGTTGTTACGTTGTTGGTGGAGCTTTGATCGTTGTTCTCTGGAGCTTGTACAACATTGTTATTATTGTTGATAACGTTGGTATTCAGTTAATTGGAAGAAAGGGAATATAAGGGTGTGGACTGGGTCATTTGGCTTGATGTTGGCTAGTTGGATATAGAATTGGGTTGGGATGGTTAATTTTGGACTAGGTCGGATGAGGAGTGGCATTAGATCAGGTTAAAATTACTAAAATTTACATATATACACAAACTAAAGTTACCTTATCTCTATCTCTATCTCTATCTCTATCTCTATCTCTATCTCTATTATATTAAAAGTGTGAAGGTTCTTATAATTGGGGTTGGCCCTTTTTGCCCTTCATTAAAAGTCTCCACTTTAAACAAAATCATCTTTTTTTCCTTTTATGATATTAAATATTAATTTAAATTGCAAAATCCTATATTACATAGTTATTTACATTACAAGGTCCTATTCTATTTTAGGTTGGTAACTTTCTACAAATTATTTTCTTAAATTAAGTACCTCAATTAAAATACCTTATATTACTTTTTTTTCTTACGTTCATAAAGATAATGATGGAGATGACTCCTATGAGGGAAAAGAAAAAGAATAAGCTAAATTAAAGAAATCAATTCTTCAAAAATTGACTTGCACTTCATTTTCTCATGAAAACAATATGACAATGTGTTTACACCGTACAACTGCTTTCTTTTGACAACCATTTTTGTTTTGTTTGTGCAACGTGTAGTGATCTCAAACAAATATGTGTTTACATTAATATTTGTTAAATTAATTTTGTTATTTGATTATTATTATTATCATCATTATTATTATTATTATCATTTTGAGTTGAGGATCTATCAGACATAATCTTTTAATCCATAAAAGAAATAGTAGTAGAATAAAGGTAAGTTCTACGTGTACGTATATTGTTATTATTATTAATATTGGTGTCATAGATATCATATGTACTTATAAGTTGCTATAATGGCTAAGGTTTTACTTGGACATCACATGCGTAATCATCAATATTGAAAAAGTAGGCATTCATGATATGATATTTTTTGTTGTACTTTCATTTAATTCTGAATAATGTATTTTCTTTTAACAAAAACGGATGAGAGAAAAAATATGTAGAAAAAATGTGTGTGTTGTTTGAAATTGAGTTATTCTTCTATAAATTATTTCTTCTTCAATTTTCAATTTTGATGTTGTTTGTATTATTGTAGTCAAAGGAAAGTGAAGACAAAAGTACCTTAACTTTTTCCTGTTTTTTTCGTTTTGAATCTATGATAGATGATTTAGTATTCTATATAATGTGTTTTAATTTACAAGAATCTTCAAGTTTGAACTAAATGTTGTTAGGAGAAATTAAGAGTTTGTATAGTTGAAATAATAGGTTTGTTAATTTGTAGAGATTAAAGAGAAATTAAGACAAATATGTAACAACTCATATATATATATATATATATATATGGGTTATCGGTTTACCCAATAACCCAATAAGAAAATACTCATAAAATAGAAATAGTAGTAACTAACATGAAAAAAAATCGAATCTTAGTTGCAAA